>NW_007059726.1:65191-110953 GCF_000164805.1 Carlito syrichta
GGTCTCGCCAAGTTGCCCAGGTGGGTCTCAAACTCACGGGCTCAGGCAATCCACTCACCTTGGCCTCCCAAGGCACGGGATTACAGGCTGAGCCACCGAGCCCGGGTAGGACAATGGTTTAAAGTCTAAGAGGAGAACAGTATTTTCAAAAATCATCATATAGTACTTGGTTACACAACTCTGAATATACTAAATAAACCACTGAATTGTACACTTTAACAGAGTGCGTTATATCTCAATAAAGCTGTTAGCCAAAAAAAAAAAAATATATATATATGTATAAAAAATCATTATACTGATCTGTGACCTTCCAGTGGAAGAAGTTAAACTAAGGACTTTTCAAAATGAGGCCATCAGCCCTTAGGAAAGGTTCTGAGATTAACCCAAAATGGGAGATTATGGAATATTTAATGATTAATGGGCTGGCTGAGTGTCTGTTTCCCTACAACCCTCAATTCTACTGTTCTCCTTAATTCAGCTAGAAGTGGGAAATTGTTGATGGTTTCTGAGCATGGGAGTTTTTGTCAGCAGAATTACTGCTGTTTCACAGCGTGGATACTCCTGTTTATGAATGCTGCTTCTCCCACCCTTATGTGATTTATCTGGGAGGGACTGTCTCTTTCAGTAGTTCCTGATGTGACCAAGGAGTTGGCCGTCACTATCGTTGTTAGCTTCAGTATTGAAAACATGGGAACTACCAGGTATCTCTTCTCGAATCAGATCTGAAGCTGGTCTTGTTTCCTCATGTTATCAGTCACTGACCTGTGGGCTGGACCATGTGTCCAGAGTGTGGGCAGCAGGTAAGTGCTGACATTTTGATGGCCACATCATCTTTCAGGGATCTATGAGAAGGCCTGTAATGACCATGGAAAGCCAGCCAAGAATCTCCTTGCCATGGACAAATGGGAGAAGTTACTAAGTTTAGCTGACATTAAGCTGTAAATTATTTGAAAGGTGGAAAAGGATTCTATTCAGAGGCTATCTAGAATTTCCATTTGCTAATCAGGCCTGGGTGCTGCAGGGGCTCTGTCTCAGGAGAAGTGCAACTTTCTCTCTTCTTCTTTCCTCTCACTTTCCTTCCTGTTATACTGGGAGACAATTTCCAGCTCTTACTGGAACCTGGGTTTGAGTGCATCACGCTGTTCTCAGATGCCAAGGGCCTCAGAGTGATGGGACAGAGGATGGAACTGCTGTGAAAAAGTCAGAATATGAGCTTAGTTTGAGTTTTTAAAATCCAGATAATGATAGAGACATATGAAATACACTAAGCTCTTGATTTTTGAAAGGGTTAGTTCCAGGGATAGTCACAAGACACCAAACTTCACAAATAAAAAAGTCTTTGTTAAGACCTTGTATAAATCAATAAGAAAAAGGCAGATTTCCCAATAAAAAGGTGGAGAAAAGACTTGAACGGACACCTCATAATGGAGGATTCCCAGTTGGTTAACAGAAGAAAAGGCAGTCAACTTCGTCAGTCACTGGAGAAACTCAAGACCAAGTGGAATACTACTGCACGTAGAGCAGACTGGCTAAGGTGAAAAAGACCAGCAGGATTGCAGCTGAGGAGCTCACGTCCTGGGGCGCTTGTGTCCTTTGGGAAACGGCTGCATCATTCCCTGGGAGCCTGCATTTCTAGCCTCCGTTTCTAGGGCCATGCCCCGGAGGAATTCACACATTCATTCACAGAGGAGCATGTCTATAGCTGTATTGTCATAGAAGCCAAGAAAGAGGAAACCACCCAAAGTCCATCAGAAATAAAATGGGACAAGTAAAATGCGGTACATCCTCACGTGAATACTATACAGACATTAGAATTAGCGACCTACAACACATTGCAGCCCAGATGTACTTTCCAGGGTAATACCGAGTGAAAGAAGCTAAACACAAAAGGAGTCCATGCTGCATGATCCACTTACATGAAGTTCAGGCAGATAGAATCAGAAGTCCAGATAATGGCTGCCTTAGGAAGGACTGCAACTGGGAGAAGTCGTGATGGGGATTTCTGGACCTCGGCAGTGTCTGTGTGTCTTGATCTGGATACTGATCGCATGGGTAGTTAAGTTGTGAAAATTCATTGAGTTATGATGTTATGTACTTTAAGAGTTCCTAAAAAGAGGAGGTAGGGCTTAAGTTTGCAGAAGCTGAGTCATCAGCTAAGCTCTCACTAGCTAAATGACATACTGCTACCAGGTAGCCTTAGAGCAGGATTCAAACTCACATCTCGGAAGTTATTAATTACAACTTGGGTCTTCAACCATTGAATGATTGAAATACTAAATGTTAAATCTGTGAATGCAAGGGGCTATATTATTTTAGTCAACAGCACTAATAAGATGATCTTGGGGGGACAGAGTGTAAGATCATTACAGTGAGATGTCAAGAAGGTCTGTGCTTTCCCTTGGTGACACTGACTTTCCCATCAGGGTCAGGCCTCAGAGGTTGCGAATATGAAGCTTGCTCCTTGATAAGCTCAGTTTGTAGCTTTTCTTAGCTTTGCCTCACTGCCATCGTTTGTGAGGCCGCCTGTTTACCTCCCACAGCTGATGAGCAGATCTTGTGCACTGTATTTGTTCAGATGAAGCTGGCCTTGGTTTTTTGTTTGGTTTTTGAGAAGTTTTTGTCTTTGGTTACGGTTTTATGCACCCTTATTGCTGGACCTGGAGCTGAACTGATGATCGGTAGAGTGTCGGGTGAGACTGCCCTCCTGTTCTTCTCAGCTTACTCCCCAGTCTAGATCTGCTATTGTGAAATGTCATCAGAAGCTGCATTGGTGATGCTGAGTTAGTCTGAGACATCACCTTCAGTTCTAGTTCAGTTAATCGGTTTATCTACTATTTTTGTTTTTTGGCCCTGACCAGTCAGCAGCATAGTTTTGTTTTTGAGTTGGAGTCTCACTCTGTCACCCAGGCTGGAGTGCAGTGGCACGGTCACGGCCCCCACAGCCTTGACCTGCTGGCCTCAGGTGATCCTTCTGCCTCAGCCTTCCACGTAACTGGAACTACAGGTACACACCACCATGCCCAGCTACTTTTTTCGTTTTACTGTAGAGATGAAGTCTTGCCAAGTTGACCAGGCTGGTCTCGAACCTATGAGCTCAGGCAATCCGCTCACCTCAGCCTCCCAAAGTGCTGGGATTATAGGTGTGGGCCACTGTACCCGGCCAGCAGCATAGTTTAATTTGTTCTGTAGTTCTGGGTTATAGAAAAATCTCTTTGGGTTATTGGTTTACATTTGTAGAATTTGGGAAAAATATGTCCAGTTGTATTTTAAATCGCTATAGGACTCATCTTTTCTGTTGGACTTGAAGAGCTGTGCTGGATATTGTGGAGCTGGAAAGGGGCCATGTAGATAGTTACAGGATTGAGGTGGATTTGTGGTTGGTGGAAGTGGTGAAGTGGAAAAGTGGCAGGGTACACGTGTTTCTCATTCAAGTCTAGTCCGTTCTTACTGTTTGATGTCAGAGTAGAAAGGTGTCAGGAGCTGGAAAGGGCAAAAGAATCTTGACAGAGTAGAAAACGTTATGCCTCATGTTCTGTTGACCAAAAAGAGGTTTTCTGAGATGAAATTGAAGCTTTATATCTGCCCTGTTTGTTCTAGTTAGTTCTGATTTTGGTTTTTCAGATTATTCCTATAAAATATGATATATTGTATTAGCACTGAATGTTTTGGAGTCTGCTGTTCCTGTATTGGTTGAGATTCCTATTAGTCTGTGTTAGCTTTCTCTGCCAGGTCATTTCTACCACTGGCATTCACCGAAACACAGGCATGCATGCTCTCTTGTATTTTGATGAGCACAGGCACTGGGGGTTTTTCCTGGGACTGTGAGAACACCTTGCAGCTGCATTAATCTGGGAGAGACTTGGGCTTTGCAGGTAACTTAGGGAGGTTGGGCTCTTTCTTTGTGGCCTACAGGCCACAAATTGTTCTGCATCAGTCCTGAGCCACATTTGCAACAGGGACTGAGGAAGGGGTTGATTCTGTTTATTAGAGGTGACATGAGCAGTGGGGCAGCGGCAAAGAGGCCATGTTGCTCTTGCTAAATATACATCCCTGACAGTTGGATAATAGGTTCCAGGAAGTTCAGTGGAAAATTAAAACAAAGCAACATTTATAGCTGATTGAACTTGAAAAGCCATTTTGGTGTTGAATGGCAAATATGTGGACTTCAGCATTCCTGGAGCCTGATGCATCCCGCTGGATGGCCCTGCTCCTGTGTCCACGATGGCCTGGGGACTCAGCACTGTGCGGGACGCCCTCCTTTAGAGGGAGCTTTGAGGAGAGAAAGCGTGCTGTGCTTTCAGAAGGCCCCTTCCCATAGTTATGTAACACAAGCACGCCTTGTCCAGGGAGCGTCTTTCCTCTGACGGTTCGAGGACTTATTTGTTAGAAGGACAGGAGTGTCTGGCAAGACTTGGAAGAGTCTTAAGTACTGTAAATGCTCCGAGTCACTCTGCAGTGGGGCTGAAGCGCTAAGCAGGTTGCCATGGCATATGCCATGCTCTTAGCCTGGTAACACCTCTGACTGATGTCCTTCGTTGTCCCGGACCTCTGCCTTGAGCCTTACGTGTGGGGTGGTTACTTTTTAGAGCCGGGAGAGAAGCTGCAGGAGGTGGGAAGGCGAAGGAGTGGCAGAAAGATACAGGAGACGTGGGTGAAGAGAGACTCGAGTCTTTTGCAGCTGTCAGGAAAGGCTGCTGCCTGCTCCCGTCTTTTTCTCAGGATGATCTCGTTCTTCTGTTGCTGTGTGTGTTTTGTGGGGATCGAGGCTTGGCTGTCCGCTGGGAAGCGTAAGGGCTTTGGCTTGGCAAGGGTGGTGAGAAAGGCCCTGCCTCCTAGCCCCATCACTTGGGACCACTTAACCCCATCCTTGATGACTTCACCCAAACTCACTTGACTGTCAGGAAAGCTTGAGTTGTGGCTATGGGCCCAATTTCTTCTGCTCCCGTTCATGGGAACTGCTTTTGTTAGCTGTAGAATTAACTGTTCCTGTCCCCTTTGAACTACCCTAAAGTTGAGCTCCTCCAGTGAAACTGAGGTTTTACAGGTTCCCTAGCCTCTCAAGGAATTTCCCCTGCAACTATGAGACTTTTTTCCTCCCGTACATCTTAACTGAGAAACAGAGATCCAGCCTTAACAGTCCCCTCAGCTCCTCCTTTACTTAACGAAGAGCTTGAGTGGGCCCCACTTTTAGCTCTCTCTCCTGTAAGTATGGTGCAATGTTTATAAACTTTAAAAAATGTTAAGCCTCTCTTGGCTCCACTCTGCTGTGGGCTTGGGGGATGATCCACTTAATGGGTCCCTTCTCTTCTTTGAATAGCTGGCATCAGACCCAGGCCCTCGGTTCACTTATATTTTTATGCTAGTAAAGTTCAGCTTTCAGTTCAGTTACCTTTGTCCCTAGGGCCTAACCATTCTGGTTGGTAGTCGCATCCATTGTAAGGCAGTGCTGGGCTGACCAGCTGTTGTCTGTGCAGATCGCAGGATCTTAGTCGGAGTAAGCCTGTGCTTTGGGTGTCCCCCAAATTATCAAACTGTGGTGCTGCAGGTAGAAACAACTGGTTTCTCCAATGGATACAGCTCTGCTCGTGGCATTTTCCTCAGGGGCTTGGAGGGTCACTGAAGAAGCAGCAGGTCTCCCAGTGAGTTGAGCTTAATTCTGTGGCTTTGTCTCTTTGCATCATACTGACATCAGGGAGCTTATTGCTGAGCAAGTTAAATGCAAGCTGTGCCTTGTCCTGTGGAGACTGGAGACTTGGCTAGGCGTATCTTAGTGGTCTCCTAATGGTGAAACTAGGGCCAAGGTGTGTGGAAATGCTGGTTCCTGGGGTCTTGCATAGATACAGTTCTTTCTAGTGACTGCTTGCTTTTAGGTAGGGCTGAGGAAGTCCTTCTGAATGTGAGTTCCAGAGGCACAGTGCAGATGCAGCGGATTGTAGGTGCTGATGAAGAGGAATCATGCCACCGAGCAAAGGAAAGGTTTTGTGACTTGAAAGCACGCTTCCTGTGTTGCCGAGGCCAGGCCCTTTCCCCAGCCTTAGGCAAGTGACTCCAGCTACAGCCAGAAGCTCCATGTTGTTCTGCGAACACACAAGTCCGGACTGTGGTTAATATACTTCTTTTCCTGAAACAAGAAAGTGATTTATGAGGTGTGGGCTCTTACATGAAAGAAAACAAAACCAGCGGCTGTGTGGGCCTGTAAAATTCCTGTGCCATCTCGGTGGTGTGGGTTACAGGAGGAGAAGATGGAGAGAGCTGGCTGGCCCTCCCTTGCTGGGGCTCAGCTGCCCCAAATGCTTGTGATATTGCAGGTTATTTATGAGCTCGTCTGGACTGGGACTCACTACCCCACACCCTGGTAGGTGAAGATTTGCAGGCAGAATGTGGAAGCCCTCATTAATCTTCCTGGTCTTGCTGAGGGTTTCTGCGGGCCGGAGCTCCTGTTGGAGAATCGACTGGCCTTTTCCACTGAACTGCAATGGCTCAGATTAGTATTAATCCCTTTAATGCTGCAGTTCATGATATAGTCATTAGGTGACTTGGAACTAATCCTGTCCACCTAACGCGTGTGATTTATTAAATACACATGGAGATCGAGTCTGAATACAGCTAGGCAGAATCAGCAGCAAATAAACACCTCTGTGTGTCTGTATTAATGCTGGCTGATTGGGACACAATTGCAGGCTGGGCTGGGGAGAAACCAGGGCAAAGGAGGCTGAGCTCTCTTAATCAATAGCTTCTCCTCCCCAGTCTAGTTTCGGCGGCAGAAAGTATAAAAACTCTTGGGAACAGTTTTAGGAGCAGGGGTGAGAGTGTGTGTTAGGAACAAGGATCATGAGGAATCCAGTTCTGTGCACGGGAAGTCAAAGATGAGGAAAAAGAAACTACATAAACATTTGGGATTGTTTCAGAGACATAGGCTCAAACTAAAAAGGAAGAAGTTCCTTAAACAGAGTGATTATTTGAGTGGCTTTCTTCCTGTACCTTTTCTTCAAGTTCTAAGAGTAACTATTCAAATGGAACTTTCTTTACAACTAACTTCCTGAGCTTCCTTGATGTTCCTAATCAGTAGGCAGCCGAGGCCAGGTACTGCAGCCCTGTCCTGTACCTCACCTGGCTTCCAGGCTTGAATTTGGCTTTGGAAAGGGGTGAGGAGGTAGGGCAGCCAGCTTGCTGTGTAACCGCTCTCTTCTCTGATATCCCTTGCCCAAGTTAGCAGAAGCATAATTTCTTTTGTAAATAATTGAGTTTTATCGTTTTTCTTTCTCAGACCTCCTCTTCTTCCCCTGCTTTGCTCTTTCGGCAGAGATGGCATTAGTATGAAAAACATCCACCTAGCTGGCTTCGTTTAATCAGGCAAGTCTGACATTTGTGAAACCTCTCATTAACATTTTCCCCAAAGAGCACAAAATGGCCTCCCTTCCAAGTACAGCCACCTCAGAGCTAGGCTGCTTTCCACCCCCATTCGCAGGCAGTTTTCGGAGACGTTACTTCTCGAAACTCTCACTCCTGGCCAGCAGCCACTGGTCACATATGGGAGGACTTTCTGTTCAGGTGCTGCCCTATTCCTTGTAAACATCGCTTATTACCAGCTTTTTCCTGGAGATGACAAGAAATCTTTGGTAGGAAAATGGGAGTGTAGACTTCTTTGTACTTCCACGTGATCCCTTTCAACGAACTCTGGTCATGGTCCTCTACTAGAGGCAACAGAAAGCAAAGAAGCCGTGTCTCCCACTGCCTTCTAGGTGCTTACGGACAGCGGCCAGCTGTTCTGTCAACCAGAAGGTGCTAAGCTGAAGCAGCAGTGTTCTGTGGAAGCACCAGGAAGGAGGAGGTCACTTCTGGTAGCCAGAAATCCAGGGTGGCAGCAGAGGCTGAAATTGAGAAAGTGGGCCGTGGGAAAGCCGGCCTAGGCTTTCGGGAGGCCTGCACTGGTGGCTCATGCCTGTCGTTCCAGCACTTTGGGAGGCCAAGGCAGGAGGGTTGCTTGAGCCCAGGAGTTTGGGACCAGTCTGAGCAACATCATGAGACCTCATGTCTACAAAATAATTTTATTTTATTTTCATTGTATTTTTTTATTTTTATTTTTTTTTGAGTTGGAGTCTCACTCGGTTGCCCAGACTGGAGTGCAGTAGCCGCTCCTGGCCACCGCAGCCTTACCTGCTGGGCTTCAGCGATCCTTCTGCCTCAGCCTTCCGAATAGCTGGAATTACAGGCATGCGCTACCACGCCCGGCTGATTTTTTGATTTATTGTAGAGATGAGGTCTCGCTGCCCAGGCGGGTCTCGAACCCGCGGGCTCAGGCAGTCCACTCACTTCAGCCTCCCAAAGGCATGGGATTACAGGCTGAGCCACCGAGCCCGGCTTATTGTATGTTTTTAGTTGGAGTCTCACTCCATTGCCCAGACTGGAGTGCGGTGGCACGCTCCCGGCCACCGCAGCCTCAACCTGCTGGGCTCCGGCGATCCTTCCGCCTCAGCCTTCCAAGTAGCTAGAACTACAGGCGCATGCTACCACGCCTGGCTAATTTTTCGATTTGTTGTAGAGATAAGGTTTCACCAAGTTGCCTGGGCAGGTCTCGAATCCGTGGGCTCAGGTAATCCACTCACTTCGGCCTCCCAAAGGCACGGGATTACAGGCTGAGCCACCGAGCCTGGTTAAAATAATTTTAAAATTAGCTGGGTGTCTTGGCGCACACCTGTAGTCTCAACTACTTGGGAGTCTGAGGCGGACAGATCATGTAAACCCAGGAGGCAGAGGCTGCGGTGAGCCATAATCATGCCACTGTACTCCGTCCTGGGTGACAGAGTGAGACCCTGACTCAAAACAAAACAAACATAAAACCAGAGACCTTGTGTACCCTGAGCCAATAGGTAAGAAATAACCCAGAATAGGATTCTTGACATGAAATGGTGCCCATGGTACTTTTACTGCAAGGTGGACAGTGGTGATCTTCCTCAATGCTTGCACTCCTCTGTTTTGTCATTTCCTTCATCCACTTTATTTTTTTCTTTTTTTTGAGTAGGAGTCTCACTTCGTTACCCAGGCTGGAGTGCAAGTGGCACGCTTACGGCCACCCCAGGGTCGACATGCTGGACTCCAGTGATCCTTCCACCTCAGTCTTCCAAGTATCCAGAACTACAGGTGCACGCTACCACATCCAGCTAATTTTTTATTTATTGTAGAGACGAGTCTTGCCAAGTTGACCAGGCTGGTCTTGAACCCATGGACTCAGGCAATCCACTCGCCTTGGCCTCCCAAAATGCTGGAATATAGACTGAACCACTGAGCCCGGCCTGTCCACTTTATTTCAAAGTGGCATACCAACTCATATTGAGATGACAACAGCAGTCTCTTGTCATCCACCTCTGTGTTGAGATCATACTCTTGAACTCACGTTCACCCCCATTTACTTTCCTTCTACTTTTTTTTTTTTTTTTGAGTCAGAGTCTCATCCTGTCGCCCAGACTGGAGTGCAGTGGCATATTCACGACCACCACAGCTTCGACCTGCTGGGCTCAGGTGATCCTTTCACAGTAGATGGAACTATAGGCATGCACCACCATGCCCAGCTAATGTTTTGATTTATTGTAGAGACAAAGTCTCACCATGTTGCCCAGACTGGTCTTGAACCCCTGGGCTCAGGCAGTCTTTTCGCCTCTACGTCCCAAGTGCTGGGATTAAAGGCATAAGCCACTGTACCCGGCCCTTCCTCTACTTTTGACCTCTCTAGTTTTTGACTAAGTACAGTTTAGATGAGGATATGAACTGCTTATACATCTTTGTAATTTCAGTTGTCCTCTTCCTCCTACCCTCATAAATATTCATAAATAAATATTTATAAAATACTCTTATCTTGTCACAAGTTAGTGTCTATTCAACAAGCATTAGGGACAAAATCACCACGTATGTCTTATGTGAGAATTATTAGAATCCTCACATAAGAATTAAATTAAAACTGTGCCCCAAGCCAGGTACAGTGGCTCGTGCCTGTAATCCCAGCACTTTGGGAGGCGAAACGAGAGGATTGCCTGAGCCTAGGGGTTAGAAACCAGTCTGGGCAACTTGATGAGACTTCGTCTCTACAATTAAAAAAAAAATGAGCCAAGCTTGGTAGCACGTTTGTAGATCCAGCTACTTGGAAGGCTGAGGCAGAAGGATCGCCTGAGCCCAGCAGATCGAGGCTGGGATGGCCAGTCTGGGTGACGGAGTAAGACTCTGACTCAAAAAATAATAAACAGATAGTTAGATAACGGTGCCCCAGTTAACAAGTTGAAACACTTGGTGTACCTGACTATCAGAAATCATAGTCATTGAGTTTCACAGCAGTATGGTCATTTCTAGTCCTGTCCTCTTAGATAGACAGATGGACCCATTAAGAAATAAGACCCGTGAATCTGGATGTTGCCCCTGGCCATACAGTTTATGTGGCCTGTAGTTTGTCGTCTGTGAGTAAGGGCTGTGAACTGCTCACCCTTGTATCTCCAGGGACTAGCACATGCCATGCCCACAGGAAATGCAAAATCGTACTCGCTGAAGGAGAGGGTGAGGGATTTGAATCCAGAAAGCCTGGTATTGTTCCAGTCATCTTTTAAGTGCCACTTTTACAATTATTTTAAGTTCTCTAATAATGGGGAGAAGGTTAGGTAAACAGTCATTCTTCGCTATTCATGAACAGCAAAATCAGTGCTCATATTAAGTTTTGGGAAGTGAGTTTTCCTAAAATTTGGTGATACTATTCTGTCAGATTCTGTGATTTAGCCTACCTAATGCCTACTTTTTCCTAACTAGCTTTTAAAAGTACTAAACATAATATTCAGTAATAATATAAGCCAGGAACAGTGGCACATGCCTGTAGTCCCAGCTCTTTGGGATGGTGAGGCAGACATAGCCTTTGAGTTTAGGAGTTTGAGGCCAGCCTGGGAAACATAGTGAGACTCCCATTTCTAAAAAGTCATAGTAATAATAATAGTAAAAAAAATTCAGTATAGAAAATTTAGGCCTGAGCCCACAGGTTCGCGACCCACCCGGGCAACTTGGCGAGACCTCATCTCTATAATAAATCAAAAAATTAGCCGGGCGTGGTAGCGCGTGCCTGTAGTTGCAGCTACTTGGAAGGCTGAGGCGGAAGGATCGCCAGAGCCCAGCAGGCGAGGCTGCGGTGGCCGGGAGCGGTCACTGCACTCCAGTCTGGGCGACAGAGTGAGACTCCAACTCAAAAAAAAAACCCCAAAAAACCCCCGAAAATTTAGGAGGTTACGAATGAGTATAAAGAGATGGGAAAAAAACCATCGGTTGCTCAGTCACCTAGAGATAGCTATTATTTTATCTTTTTTTTTGAGTTTTAGTCTCACTCCGTCGCCCAGACTGGAGGGCAGTGTCACGCTCCCAGCCACCACAGCCTCGACCTGCTGGGCTCCAGCGATCCTTCTGCCTCAGCCTTGCAAGTAGCTGAAACTGCAGGCGCGCGCTACCATGCCCGGCCAATTTTTGATTTATTGCAGAGATGAGGTCTCGCCAAGTGGCCCAGACGGGTCTCAAACCCGCAGGCTCAGGCAATCCACTCACCTCAGCCTCCAAAAGTGCTGGGATTACAGGCTGAGCCACCGAGCCCAGCTTATTTTATCTTTTTTAATGTACACAGACACACAATAATGCCCTTTAGCAAAATTTTAAAAATATTCTATACATTTTTGCCTCTTGGTTTTTTCTTTTATCATATATTGTCATTTTTCCACATCATTACACACGCTTAGAAAATATCTAATGATATGATTCATTATACAAATGTTTCAATATTTATTTATTTATTTATTTATTTATTTTTGAGTTGGAGTCTCACTCCGCTGCCCAGACTTTCTTTTATTGGTTATTTAGATTATTTCTAGTTTTTCAATATTATAAGCAATGTACTATAAACATCTTGGTGTATCGTTTTTTGCTTATCACTTTTAATTTAATTATTTTTATTTCTATTTAGGTAATACACGTACATAGTTTTAAAAAGTCAAATGATGCCACAAAGGATAGAACAACTTCTCCCCCTTTTAAGATTCCCTCCCAGCAGTGCCCACTCCCGGCCACCGCAGCCTCGACCTGCTGGGCTCCGGCTATCCTTCTGCCTCAGCCTTCCAAGTAGCTGGAACTACAGGCGTGCACTACCATGCCCGGCTAATTTTTTGATTTATTGTAGAGATGAGGTCTCACCAAGTTGCCCAAGCGGGTCTCAAACCCACAGGCTCAGGCAATCCACTCACCTCAGCCTCCCAAGGCGCAGGATTACAGGCTGAGCCACTGAGCCCAGCTTCAAAATTTATTTAAAGAACTTTCTTTCATTGGTTATCTAGATTATTTCTAGTTTTTCAATATTATAAGCAATGTACTATAAACATCTTGGTGTATCGTTTTTTGCTTATCACTTTTAATTTAATTATTTTTATTTCTATTTAGGTAATACACGTACATAGTTTTAAAAAGTCAAATGATGCCACAAAGGATAGAACAACTTCTCCCCCTTTTAAGATTCCCTCCCTAAATTATTGTAGCTGCTTATTCGGGCATTTACTTTTCTCTTTCTGAGTAACATGCTGCTACTGCCTTTTTAAAGAAAACAGGATTTTTGTATTTGAAGTGTGATCCCTGACTTACTGCTGCTGAATGCAGCCACAGCACTTGGGCAGCACCCCACACCCCGTCTTCCTTCCCGCCACCCTTCGAGTATAAGTCTGTCCCCATTTGGTTAAGCCCACACTCAGTCCATTTCTTATTAAGATCTTAAGTATTATCCACTACCAAATCAAATCTCCCCCCCGCCTTTTTTGCAAATATGCTTGGTTTTTTTAAATGTTGCTATCACCATTTCTTCTAAAACTCTACCGTCGTTGAAGCTCTTTGGTCTTATTTTTCCATGTGGTCATGTAGTCCATTTCTGTTTCTTCTAGAAACTCCTCCTGGGTGCTTTCTACCTTCTTCTCCCATTCTGCAGTGGTTACTGTCTGGACCTCAGACACAGCCGTCATTCTGAAACTTCCCTTCTCTTTTCTCTGGATCTCCTTTTTGTTAGATTTCATGTCATTTGTTTCGTGATTTGTTCTCATGTTGGTGTTTAAAAAATCCTTCAGTAGGTTCTAGGAAAGGACACTGGGACGTATTTTTTTTTAGACTCTGCATATCTTAAACTGTCTATAGTGATGCGCACGTGAAGGCTTCCTTGGGTATAGACTTCTAGTGTAGAAATACGTTTCGTTCAGAATCTGATGGCTCTGCTTCCCTGTCTTCTCATTTTCATTGCTGATCTCGAGCAGTCTGATGCCATGTTGAATCTGAGTCCTGTGTGATTTAACTGGAAGTTTTCCATCTCTTTCTCCTCAGTGTTCTGAAACACTTGGTGTGGATTTCTTTTGGTCATTGTGCTAGGTTCTTAGTGAGGGTCCTCTAGATCTACAAAATCACATCATTTGACTTTTGGGAGGTGATTTCATATTAGTTCCTCAGTAATTTCCCCTTCTCTATTGTTTGCTTTCTTAGCCAGCACCCCTACTTCCTGTCACATGCCTCACCCTGTCCCTGTTGCCTCCATGAGCTTGTTTCTTGTTGATAACGTCCCTCTAGAGGACTTGGTGTCCAGTCTTTTCAGCTTGGCTTACGCTTTCCTTCCTTCTGCTCAGGGTCTCTTGGTGAATCTCATTCACTGTCTTTTCTCACCTCAAGATCACTGTATTCTCCTTACTTACTTATTTTTGAGTTGGAGTCTCACTGTTGCCCAGGCTGGAGTGCAGTGGCATGCCCACAGCCACCCCAGCGTCGACCCCCTGGGCTCTGGCGATCCTTCCACCTCAGCCTTCCAAGTAGCTGGAACCACAGGTGCGCACCACTACGCCTGGCTAACTTTTGATTTATTGCAGAGACGAGGTCTCGCCAAGTTGCCCGGGCTGGTCTCGAACCCCTAGGCTCAGGCAGCCCACTCTCCTCAACCTCCCAAAGTGCTGAGATTACAGACTGAGCCTGGTCTATTCTCCTTACTATATTTGTCAGTTTTTAGATTTAATCCTTGAACACTCTTAGCACCTTGCACTTCTTGATAACATTTGTCATGCTTGTAATTAGTGAATTAGTTGTGTGATCCCTTGCCTAATGTCTGTCCTACTACACGGGAAACGCCACAGGGACGGGATTGCATCACCTTGCTCACCACCATATATGTATTATCTAGCCAGTGACTGGCACAGAGTTGGTGCTCATGAATATTTAATCAGTGAATTTTTGGTATCTTCCTTTAATCAATAGAATGTATCTGTCAAGTGGAATGAGATAAGAATTTAACTTTTCCCACCTAATATCCCATCTAGTGAATGTTCTTTGTCATTTATTATATAGTACATATTGTTCTACCTATTCTTTTGCCTCAGTGTACTGATGTATTTGCTATGGGTTTAGAAGATGTAAAATGATACTGCAGACTTTCTGTCACTAATTGTTTGAAAAAAATACTCGGCTGTCTTCATCTGGTTCTTCTTCCACATGAAGTATAGAGTCACATAGGTTTTTGAAAGTGCCATTGGGATTTTGATTTGGAAACATAATGTGGGGAAACTCTCCACTGAGTCAAGATGTGATCTTCGTGAAGTTTGTAGGCACCTCTTTTCCCAGTTTATGTCCATATCACGTTAAGTTTATTCTTAGATATTTTTTATTTTCAATTGCTATTGGAAATGGGATTTCTCCCCATTATAAGTTCCTTTTATCTTACCCAAAGCAAGGTTAATTTTTTCTCTATTCCTGAAATACTGTTTACATGCCCAGGTCAAAAGAGCTACTAGCTTCATTTCTAATAGGAGCCATCTGTTTCAATTATCTGTTGCTCCGTTAAAAGACCACTCCAAAATGTTGCGGCTTAAAACACCACCATTTTATTATATCTCACAGTTTCATGGGTTGTCTAGGGCACAGCTGGGAAGTTCTTCTAAAGGTCTCTCCTGTGGTTGCAGTCACCTATGGCTAGGGTTTGGCTGTCTGGCACCATGTGGCTTCTTTTGACATGATGCCTAGGCCTCCGGGGCTTTCTCCTCATGATCTCTCTCCTTCGGGGTAGCTGAGGCTTTGTACATGGCAGTGTAGATCTCCAAAGTGGAAGAAACAGTAGCTTCAAAGCCTTTTGAGTGCTTGGGTGTGGAAGTCCCAGACTGTCGCGTCCTCTGCCTTCCATCTGTGAAAGCAGTCAGGCCAGACTCAAGGAGAGCAGGCATTTCTCCGCCCGTGGTTGGCAGAGGGCGGTGTGAGGGTGGCACCGTGGGGGTGTCAGTGTGAAGGACGGTCTTGGAGACTGTGTGCCCTAACAGCACTGCGCGTTTGTCCTTGCCTTTGTCCTTTTCTCCTTTCATTCCAGGCAGCTGGACTCGAATGTAGGCTGGGTTCCTGTAAGCATCTTCTATCCAGTTAGCTCCCAGTACCAAGTAACTGACTGTCGTAGCAGAAATCTGGTTGAAGGGGTGGCAAGGGAATATTTTTTAAGTGCTTCAGTCCTCCCGTCTGCCCTCCTGAATGAAGCATAACTCTCAAGGACAGAGTCCACTTGAGCACGAAATGCCAGGCGAGGAGACAGGTGTGCATCGGCCTTGTTCGGCCTTCCGCCCACTCTCCAGGAAGGACAGCCTCCCCCTCTCCTCCCCGGCAGAAGCCCAGCCCGTCCCTCCTTACGGTTCGTCCCAAGGGCCCTCTCCTGCTCCGGTCCAAGTAGAAGTAAGAGTATTCCTGCTTTTACTTTTTCACATAGGACTTCTTCCTGCCCTGGTTTGCTGACCCCTGGCTTAAATATCCACCAAGTGAAGTCATCGCGTCCTCCTGCCTCCCTCTCCCCACCTCGTGGTCTGAAGGAAAGCAGCAGGTGGTGGGGGCTGGGAGGAAAAGAGTCTTTCTCACACACTGTGGGTGTTGCTCAACAGAACGGTGTGAAATTAAGTCAGAGCCACAGCATGTGTTTCAATTTTCCAGGGAATTTCCTCTTCCCAACTGTAGGTTTAACCCTTTCTTCGTGTGGTGCCAAGGGCGACCCAGGAAATAAGAAGTGAGTTATTTGTGAGAAGGAGAGAATGCTAGGATTTCACGGGCCCCTTTGGGCTCTGGGTCTCCAGCCTGTTTCCTGCCAAGTGATCGTGGAGAGGAACATAGACTTTGGCATCAGACAGACCAGGGTTCAGATCCCCGCTGTGCCCCTGAGTGATCTTGGGCAGTCACTCAATCATTTTGCGCCTCCTTGCCCTGAGGCTTTTGTAAGGGTGAAATGCGGTGTGTGTTCACGTGCCTAGTACAGTACACACCTTACTCGTCCTCACTCAGGGTGTGCGCCTTTGCTTCTTCAGCCTTCCCTGTTTCCGAGGCTGTGGGCGCTTCCCTTGCCCATGCCACACTGCTTTGCCATGCTGGCAGCTTTCCACATCTTGGCTTGGCGCTTTTCTCCCTGAATCTAACTCTATAAGGGTCTCCTGGGAAGGACCTGTTTCCCCTGATAGGCGGAATCCCTCTGGGGTCCTCATTAAGTCTGAGTACAGGTCTTTCTCTGTGAAGCAGAGAAGGACTTCAGGACTTGCCTTCCCCAGCTGGTCCTGGAGGCCAGATGAATTTATGAGTTCTAAAATTACAGGAGGGGGGGGACCCAAAAGACCCGGAATTTATTATAAAAATTGTGTATTTAATCGCCCAGGCTGGAGTGCAGTGGCATGCTCACAGCCACCACAGCCTCGACCTCCTGGGCCCAGGCCATCCTTCTACCTCAGCCTTCCAAGTAGCTGGAACCACAGGCATGTGCAACCAAGCCCGGCTTATTTTTTTGATTTATTGTAGAGACGAGGTCTTGCCATTGTTCAGGCTGTTCTCGAACTCCTGAGCTCAGGGAATCCTCTCGCCTCCTCCTCCCAAAGTGCTGGCATTACAGGCTTGAGCCACGTGTATTTTTCCTTTTTTTTTTGAGTAGGAGTCTTGCTCTGTCGCCCAGGCTGGAGTGCAGGCTGGAGCATAGTCATGGCCACCCCAGCCTCAACCTGCTGGGCTCTAACGATCCTTCTGCCTCAGCCTTCCGAGTAGCTGGAAATACAAGTGCGCGCTACCACACCCAGCTTATTTTTTATTTATTGTAGAGACGAGGTCTTGCCATGCTGCTCAGGCTGTTCTTGAACCCCTGAGCTCAAGCAACCCACTCACCTTGGCCTCCCAAAGTGCTGGGATTACAGGCTGAACCACCGAGGTCGGCCTATTTATTCTTTTTTTTTTCTTTTTTCTTTTGAGTTGGAGTCTCACTTCGTTGCCCAGGCTGGAGTACAGTGGCACACTTACGGCCACCCCAGTGTGGGCTCCAGAGATCCTTCTGCCTCAGCCTTCCAAGTAGCCGAATGTACAGGCGCATGCTACTGCGCCCAGCTAATTTGTTGATTTATTGTAGAGACTGAGGTCTCGCCAAGTTGCCCAGGCTGTTCTCAAACCTGCGGGCTCAGGCAATTCGCTCGCCTCGGCCGCCCAAAGTGCTGGGATTACAGGATTAGCCACCGAGCCCTGCCATTAATTCTTATATACTTAAACTTCAGCCCCCTTCAAGTACTCCCCGTTGGATGCAGTATACCTATAGAGATGCTTTTTCCACTGCTCAAAACAGATTTTGAACTTGTCAAATTTGATACCTTTTATGCTTCTGCCATTTTTTGTTTCACCTCTTCCATATTGGCAACACATTCCCCTTTGAGGACTTTTTTCTTCTGGGGAAAGGAAAAAAAAGTCCTAAGGGACGAGATCTGGAGAATAGAGAGGGTGGGGCACGGGGTTATTTCATTTTTGGTCAAAAACTGCTGAACACTCAATGCGGTATGTGCAGATGTGCTTGTAATTCACCCATCATGAAATGGGCAAACACTTGAAAGAATCTCCAAAAAAAAAAAAATTCACTGAAGCCGAACACAGCCTCTCACAACAATGCTAGCTGGTCCATGGATGCCGATGGGCTCCTAGAACACTTACCTAGCAGGAGAAACCTGTACCACAAGAGACATGACCCCCAAAAGATAATTCAGGTGTTTTGGGTCCCCCCTCATGTAGCGTTAGGGCTAAAATGAAGTATCGAGGCCACCTCATCCAGGTTATAGGAAGGAATTGTGGCTGGCAGGATCATGTCTTGGGCATGGCCTCATAGCAGTAGTGGCCGCACCGCAAACCCGAGGTTTGACTTACTGGTCTCTTACCATGGTTAGAATTTAATTCCTTTGAAGACCATCTGAGTTGTTAGCACTCAGGGCCTAACCATTGTTATGTGTGAACAGTCTTCTAAACCGGAGCCCTGGTCATACTTTTGGCAACAGTGAAGCAAATGCTGTTCAAGGCATTTCAGTGCCACCTCTCCGGGAGCAACAGGAGTCCCACTGAGTGAGGGTGATCTAAGAAGGACGCTGAAGCAGCAGCTCAGCTGGCTGTTGAGTCCCTGCTCCCAGAATGGTGAGTTGGGAAGCAAATGCTGCTTCTTCTGTTCTGTCTTCGGGCTCCTAAATAAGGCAAAGTAGGAGAGGCTCACGGCTGTCGTTTCTTTTTTTAAACGGAGACATAATTAAAATACAAAAAAATACAGATCTTAGGTGTTCGGTTAAGTTTTGATACTTGCATAGGCCATCTAGCCACTATTACTAAAAAAGATATAGATAGAGCATTTTCATTACCCCCAAAAAGTTCCTTTATGCCCCCTTTGAGTCCCCCCCCATACACAAAACTGCTTTCTGAGTTCTATCGGTATAGATTAGTTTTGGTTTGGGATTTCATATCAATGGAATCATACAGGATGTATCTAGCTTAGTACACTTTGGGAATTTGTCCATGTTGCATATGTCAGTCACTTTTTCTGTTTTGCTTTTTATTTATTTATTTATTTATTTTTTGAGTTGGAGTCTCACTCTGTTACCCAGACTGGAGTTCAGTGGCTGCTCCCGGCCACTGCAGCCTCGACCTGCTGGGCTCTGGCGATCCTTCTGCCTCAGCCTTCCAGGTAGCTGGAACTACAGGCGCGCGCTACCATGCCCGGCTAATTTTTGACTTATTGTAGAGATGAGGTCTCGCCAAGTTGCCCAGGCGGGTCTCGAACCCGTGGGCTCAGGCAATCCACTCACCTCAACCTCCCAAAGCGCTAGGATTACAGGCTGAGCCACCGAGCCTGGCTTGTTTTGCTTTTCTGAGTGGTGTGGTATTCAATTGTGTTAGATTTACAAGGAGTGAAAGGAGAGTTGGGAGGCGGGTGTAGAGAGAAGGACTTTCCCTGGCCCATGCTCACTGCCGTTGCTGAAGAGCATTTGGGCCACCAGAACCCCTTTCTTAGGATGAAGATGAGGATGTTCATTGATCTACTCCAGATGTCCCAGGCCACAGTCATGCCTGCCATGCAGCTCAGTGTCTCCCGTGAAAGTCTGATCAGCGTCCGTTAGATTAGCCCCGAATTCTGTTGGCCAGGCCTCAGCCTCTTTGGGGTCTGGCACCAAATAGGGAGGCTCGAGTCGAGTTTCAAACACCTGTTTCAGCTTTTTATGTGTCCAATTCAGGCCACTGTGCTCTGGCAGCGGGGGCCTTAATGATGCGGCTGCCTCTCTGCTGCCAGATCTTCAACTTACAGTGCCTGGGCCCTTGGGAAGGAAAGTAGTGGCGGAGACTGGAGCCACCCTGAGAAACTGTTTCTTTTTTTTTATCTTTTTTTTTTTTGAGTTGAACTCTTACTCTGTCCCTCAGACTGGAGCGCAGGGCCATGCTCACGGCCACCGCAGCCTCCACCTGCTGGGCTCAGGCGATCCTTCCTCCTCAGCCTTCCGAGGAGCTGGAACCACAGGCATATGCCACCACACCCCACTCATTTATTTTTTTATTATAGAGCCAAGATCTTGCCAAGTTGCCCAGGCTGGTCTTGAACCCCTGGGCTCAGGCAATCCTCTTGCTTCAGGCTCCCAAAGTGCTGGGATTATAAGCGTAAGCACCCACACCTGGCCAAAAACTGTTTCTTTAAAGTTAAACGCACCTCTATCTACCCCATGGCCCAGCAGTTTCACTCTTAGGAACTTAAGAGAAACGAAACAGATGTTCACAGAAAGACTCATGTAGAAATGTGGATGGCAGTAACAGCCCCATGCTGGAAACAGTCCAGTGTCCTTCTGTGAGGAAATTGCAATTCTTGAGGAGTGAATGGTCGACAGAGGATTCTTGCTTGGGTCCCTCCTCTCTTTCTAGGCACGACCCTTGTCTCTATTCCTTGTTTCTTTCTGGGTCTTTCTGAATCTGAGTATGTTTTAAATGCCCTATAATGGAATACCCATTGTTTATAAGTTGATTGCACATAAAGCATTGTGTTATAAAGTGTTCATCCATCTTAAGGAGGCATGCGGCTGAAGAACAGTAACGCTGCGGCTCTGGGCCGGAATGCAACTTTACCAGAATAATGGAACTTTTGTGGTAAGTGTGCAGTTGGGATATAACAAGAGACAGGCCAACAGACAGATATTGTTAGGGGAACAGGTGTTGGCTGCCTCAACTTCTGTCTCATGTTTTGTGACGCTGTTTTCCAGCCCTCTCAGGAATGCCTCTGTGGATTCATTTGTCTCAAGGTTCTCTCAGCACCTATCAGCAAATAAGGCGTGACTTTTCAGAGTACTGCCGCATCCGTAAACTTCATTTATTCACTGTCCCGCTCACAGGCATGTCCTTAGAAGTGGCAGAGTAATTGTCGTGGCCCCATCTGTTCCATTTTTGGTGTCTTTGTTTTCCCCATCAGCAAAGATCTCTCATTATCAAGTTCTTGAGCCCGTTAGCATGAGGGTGGCTGAAGCAGAGTAGGACCCCTTAGCCTTGGTGCCACTAGAAGTTGATGAGACGCTGCTGAGGTGACAGTTCAGCTGCTGGAGAAGGGTGAGTGAGCAGGCTCTGGACGCTGCAGGGACAGTCCTGTGACTGAGGCGATGGGGCTTCTCTGGTCCTTCTCAGTTGCTGGTAACCCTTTGGGCTCTCTCACCCTCTGTAGACTTTGCTGATGTCAGTTCGGAATGTAGTTCTTTTTTATTTTCTCTCTTTTCCCTTCAGGGCCCCTAGAGATGACCTGACAAGATGATAATTGATACAAACCTATGCTCTAAGTGTCCTCTTGCTGCCGTTGAACAGTGGAATTTTTTACTAGACTATTCGAGGAATTTGGACTGAAAAGGCATGCCACGGTTATTGGCTGCTTGAAGCTGGGACTAGCTGTCCTGCTGGAAGGTGTGGCAGCAGACATTCTTAATCTCTCCTGGGCTTCCAAATTGCTTAAGTTTGGCCATGGTCTCCCCAGTACCTGCAGAAAACGCCAGGTGCATGAAGGGCCAGGTAGCTCTGGTTTCCTGGCTATTACAACTGAATTGCTTTCCTTCCCATGTGTACTGGTTTCCTCTAGAAGGAAGAGAACAAGTATTAAGAGTTGACATGCATCAGACTTGCGCTCTCAGTAAGACAGAGGATCAGTCTGTCCTCCACCTCTGCAATCTGATTGAGGCTGGTCCCTGGAGGCCTCATTTAGCCCTGGCAGCCTTGTTAAAGGGGCCTTTCTCTCCCTCTTGGATTAGGAGAGAACCTGGGCAAACCTGACACTGCATTTGTGTGGCACAACTTCAGTCAGTAATGAACAGTGTTTAGTCACTGGACAGGAGGAGGAAAGGTGCAGAAGAAACTTCCGACTAGGATGGCTGAATTTAATGTTTTTATTTGTCATCCGAGCCATGCGGTGAACACATCTAGTGGCAAGCCTATGGCAATAGCATGGGGTAATGTTGAAGAGTACATTGCAGTGATAGAGAGCATTGGCTTTGGAGCCAGAACACACCTGGGTTCAAATTCTTTCTCATTCACTCACTGTGTGACCTTGGGTTAGTCATGTAACCTCTTAGAACCTTGGTTTCCTTATCTGTCAATTGGGGACTAATTCTTTTTCTCAGAGCTATTGGGAAAATAAGGTAATCCCTATATGATAAATATGTTTAATAATGTATGTGGCTGGTGCTCATGTCTGAGGCAAATTAAGGGTGTTGTCCAGGTCGATGGAGTGGGTTCCTCATAAGTGTGGCAGGCAGCAGTTCCTGGCAGCAGGCTCATCTGGCTATTGAGCAGGAATGCCCAAGGGTGGGCAGGAATGAGTGGGACTGAGCAGAAATTGGGTGGGAAGGTCACTCCTCTTCCAGTCAGGACTCATGCACCACGTGGGGCAGAGTTGTCCAGTCAACTGTTTCCTCTGTGGATGCTGCCTTATTTCAGCGCCTGTTTTATCTTCTGAAAGTGGAGGCTGGCCGGGCTCGGTGGCTCAGCCTGTCATCCCAGCACTTTGGGAGACTGAGGTGAATGGATTGCCTGAGCCCGCGGGTTCAAGACCCACTCGGGCAACTTGGTGAGAGCTCATCTCTACAATAAATCAAAAATTAGCCAGGCGTGGTAGCATGCAACATAGTTCCAGCTGCTTGGAAGGCTGAGGTGGAAGGATCGCTGGAGCCCGGCAGGTCGAGGCTGCTGTGGCCAGGAGTGTGCCACTGCACACTAGCATACCAGTCCGGGCGACAGAGTGAGACTCGAACTCAAAAAAAAAAAAAGAGCCGGGCTCAGTGGCTCAGCCTGTAATCCCGCGCCTTTGGGAGGCTGAGGTGAGTGGATTGCCTGAGCCTGCGGGTTCGAGACCCGCCTGGGCAGTGAGACCTCATCTCTACAATAAATAAAAAAAATCAGCCGGGTGTGGTAGCGCATGCCTATAGTTCCAGCTACTTGGAAGGCTGAGGCGGAAGGATCGCCGGAGCCCACCAGCTCGAGGCTGCAGTGGCCGGAAGCAGCCACTGCACTCCAGTCTGGGCAACAGAGTGAGACTCCAGCTCAAAAAAAAAAAAAAGAAAGTAGAGGCTGACTCTGACTTCAGGCAGACCGAGTTACCCTACTCCAGTAGCGGGTTTTAACCCTAAGACACATCCTCCTCTGATCCCCTACCTAAGATGAATGCAGCTGCTATAGGGACAAGGTCCTGATGAGGTGGGCGAGCCAGAGACCATATATAGATGCCAAAAATAATTTTCTTTCTTTGTCATCTTGGTCATGCCAGATATCTAGGAAGGAAGAGTTCTTGTTATCTCTGGCTTAGGTTGGAGCCTCATGAACATGACCTTCTATAAATTACTTATCAAGTATGGTTTAGGGGAAATAGAAAATTATGATTTTTTTTTTAGTTGGGGCTCACACTATCTGTCATCCAGGCTGGAGTGCAGTGGCATGCTCACAGCTACTGCAGCCTGGACCTGCTGGGCTCAGGCAGTCCTTCCACTTCAACCTTCCAAGTACCTGGAACTATAGGCATGTGCTACCATACCTAGCTACTTTTTTTTTTTTTTTTTGGGTAGAGACAAGGTCTCACCATGTTGCCCAGGCTGGTTTGGAACTACTGGGATTACAGGTGTGAACCACCACACCTAACCAAAAATTATTATTTCTAATCTCTAGGGTTTTCAGACTTTAAATGTAACTCTAAGGAGTATAAGTTCAGAAATTGCTTGTGTTTAATCAGAGTTAAGTTTTAGGATCATGTGTAGTGGCTCATACTTGTAATCCTAGCACTTTGGAAGGCCAAGGCAGGGGGATTTCTTGAGGCCAGGAGCTTTGAGATCAGCCTCCTGGCCTTAAGAGATCCTCCTACTTCAGTCTGCCAAGTAGCTGGTACTACAGGTGCATACCACCACAACTGGCTAAATTTTTTTTTTAAGTTTTCATAGAGATGGGTCTCCCTTTCTTGTCCAGGCTGGTCTCGAACTCCTGGCCTCAAGTGATTCTCTCACTTCAGCTTCCCAAAGTGTTGAGATTACAGGTGTGAGCCACCACACCTGTGCCCTTTTTAATGTAGGTGGTTGGTATCATCTTCTGCTGGCCTTAGATGTACCCAAGGACCACCTTGTACGTAGGGTGCAGCAGTGATTAAGCCATGATCGTACTTTGCCTCTTCAAAGAGTCATAATATCAGCTGTACTTGGTGGCTCAGCCTGTCATCCCAGCACTTTGGTAGGCCGAGACAAGTGGATTGTCTGAGCCCATGGGTTCGAGACCCACCTGGGCAACTTGGTGAGACCTCATCTCTATAATCAATCAAAAATTTAGCTGGGCATGGTAGTGCGCGCCTGTAGTTCTGGCTCCATGGAAGACTCAGGTGGAAGGATCCCTGGAGCCCAGCGGGTCGAGGCTGCGGTGGCCCAGGAGTGTGCCACTGCACTCCAGTCCAGGCGTCAGAGTGAGACCTCAACTCAAAAAAGAGTCATAATATCAAAGATAATCATTATTCCCACTGCATCCCTGATCTGGAAGCATCTTGAGAGTCTAAGCAGTTGTTTGAGAGAAGGAAACATCTGGGAAGGCCTGGGTGACAGCTAAAAAAGAGGTGCCATCATCAGGAACCTGGACAAGGTCTCGTTTGGCCTCACATTCCCTCCAGGCTGCCTTTATAACAGACTCCGCACCCATGTGCACGTACTCCCAAGTTGTTCTTTGCGTTGAGGCTGATAAGTTTTAGATATCTAAAGAGGCCTTAAAGAATCTGGTTAGCCGGGCTCGGTGGCTCAGCCTTTAATCTCGCGCCTTTGGGAGGCTGAGGTGAGTGGATTGCCTGAGCCCTCCGGTTCGAGACCCACCTGGGCAGCGAGACCTCATCTCTACAATAAATCAAAAAATCAGCCAGGCGTGGTAGCGCGCGCCTGTAATTCCAGCTACTCGGAAGGCTGAGGCGGAAGGATCACCGGAGCCCAGCGGGTTGAGGCTGCGGTGGCCGGGAGCGGCTGCTGCACTCCAGTCTGGGCGACAGAGTGAGACTCCAACTCAAAAAAAAAGAAAAGAATCTGGTTAAATTACTATTCCCAGGTCAGCTATGGTGGCTCACATCTGTAATCCTAGCACTTTGGGAGGTGGAGGCGAGAGGATTTCCTGAGCCCAAGCTTTCGAGACCAGCCTAGGCAACTTGGTGAGACCTTGTCTCTACAATAAACCAAAAAATTAGCCGGGCAAAATTAGCCAGGTATGGTGGCGCACACCTGTAGTGCTAGCTATTCAGGAGGCTGGGGTGGTAGCATCACCTGAGCCCAGGAGGTTGAGGCTGCAGTGAGCCGTGATCATGCCACTGCACTCCTGCCTAGGTGACAGAGTGAGACTCTGACTGAAAAAAAATTACTATCATTATCACCACCTTCCCCAGGAAATTCTTATTGGATGAGGAAACTATGACCCAAAGAAGTGAGGTGTTTGCCCAAGGTCACACAGTTAGTGACAGAGCCAGGACTGGACCTAGTGAATTTCCTTCTTTCGTTTTTCCAGGGTTGCAAAGTCCGTAAGGGCTTGATTCTTAAGCCCGTGCTAGGAAATACAGCTGTGGGAGTTGCCTGTTGTCAGTGTTCTCTGGAATCAGTTCCTGAAGCCAAGCCTAAATCCCCATCTGTCCATTCACAGGCCTAGAGAACTTTGAAGCTGCTGAGCAAAGCTGTGGGAGGTGTGGCAGGTGTTCCAGAGGCTTCTGGCTTCACCCCAGTTACATTTTGCTCATCCTTTGGTCACCACTCTTGATGCCGCCTAGTGACCAAAAGAATGCAGTTCCTCCCTACTGAGCTTACAGTGCCTGAGAAATTCCATGTGCAGATCGTTCCCGGCCTCGCCCTCTCCAGGGGTGCATTCCCAGGCATAGAGCATAGTCAGAAGAGTAGAACACGGGACCCAATACTCACTCCTAACATGGAATGTGCAGGTACAGACAGAAGAACCCCAAACCCGAAGGCTTTTTATGCTCAAATCATTTTGCTCTGTGTGTCTGGATACAGGAAAGACGAGAGGGGTGAAAGAACTCGATTTCTGCCGTTGTCATGCTCTGCTTTATCCGTCCATTACACACAGTCCATCTTGTGAGTGATGGCCTTCTTCTGTCTTCAGCACACGGACCAACATGTGCAGGATATAGAAGGAGGATGGGCACAGGCTTGTGTGCCTCTAAAAAGCATGGAGCGAGAAGTAGACTCGGAGGGCAAAAGGGTCGAGACAGGCATTTCTGAAGCCAAATGGTGTTGAAATAACACACTGCAGCCTTTTTCCTTGTCAGCGTAATCCAATTGAGAATGCCCAACTGCCCCTGATAAGAGTCACTCAGGAGTGAAGAGCTTCGCTACCAGGGAAAGCAGCTTATGTGTGCATTTTGACTCAGGAATGTGCCAGCCCGATGCTGGCCAGATGAGAAAGGCTGCTGCGGCTGGAGAACACAGCCTCCCGGGAGAATGCTGGCCGCTCCCCTGTGGGCCAGGAGGGTGTGTTCTTTTGTCCAGAGGCAGTGCTCGAGGCCACACGGTGAGGCCTTTGGCACAGGTGATCAGAGAGAGAAAACAGTGTCTGGATTCTCCGCTCCTCCTGTGAGAAGACGGGAGAACTGAGGGCCATCTGCCGATTCGCAGACTGACATTAGGCCACACTGAGACCTGTCTGTTTTCAGGTCACGACATAGGGAGCTGAATACCCGCCCACCGGCACTTGAGCACGGCACTGCCAGAACTCCTCCCGAGGGCTTCCCTTGGCTGCAGACTGAAGTGACAGTGGGCTTCTCCAGAATAGTCTCGTGATCCGTGTTGTCATTGAGCACGGCCTGCCCAGAAGCTGGACTGGCTTTGAGAAGGATCCAGGTGCTCTTTGTCCCGTGGGGGGTTGGCTTCCTCCCCCCCCTGTTGTTTTTCTCCATCTTAGCACATGAACCAGTCACCTTCAGAGCGCCCCTCTAGCTAATCTGCACTCGCTGTTTACTGGACTATTTGTGCCTTGAGGTTGACAGCCTTCCAGAGTGGGAATTTTGGCTGCTCGGCTGGAGTGTCAGGTGTCTCCTTGGTTGTGAAACTACTCAGCCTGCTTACTATGAGTGGAGTCATGGCACTTTTCTCTTGAAGGACTCAGGCAGCTCTTCTCATTTTCTTTTTCTTCTTCTTCTGTTTTGTTTGTTTGTTTGAGTCAAGGTCTCACTCTGTCGCCCAGGCTGGGGCGCAGTGGCACAATCATGGCTCACTGCAGCCTCAACCTCCTGAGCTCAGGCGATCCTTCCGCCTCAGCCTGTCAAATAACTGGGACCACAGGTGTGCACTACCACAACTGCCTAATTTTTAAATTCTTTTTGTAGAGACCATGTCTCACTATGTTGCCAAGGCTCAAGCAATCCTCTGGCCTCAGCCTCCCAAAGTGTTGGTATTGCAGGCATGAGCCCCACACCCAGCTTCTCCTCACTCTTCTGAAGAAGGTCCAGGCAATTGCATCTCAGTCCCCGGGCAGGCTGAGTGAGGACTTAGCACACCAGAGAAGCCTTTCCGTCTAGCCTCCTAGGAAGCAGGACAGCTGAGGGGCTAGGAGCACATCTTGGAAGTCAGGTGGGCCTGGATTTGATTCCCACTTCCACTGCTAGCTGGCTGTCTGACTTAGCTGCTGGGGACACCTGTTGTCCGTTGAGTCTGTTTCCGTCTTCAGAATGGGGCTGACTCTGATGAGCGAAGGTATGTCAAGTGCTGAGCACATGCGCGGCGCAGGTGAGAGCCCACTGCTGCTGTTTTCCTGTCGTTTGCAAAATGAGGGTGAGTTCACCAGTTCTTTTCTTTTGAGTCGGAGTCTCACTCTGTCGCCCAGGCCAGAGTGCAGTGGCATGCTGATGGCCACGGCAGCCTCGGCCTGCTGGGCTCCGGCGGTCCTTCTGCCTCAGCCTTCCAAATAGCGGGAACCACAGGCATGCACCTGTGGTTTTTATTGTAGAGATGAGAGCTCACCAAGTTGCCCGGGCCGGCCTCGAACCTATGGGCTCAGGCCTCCCAAAGTGCTGGAATTATAGGCGTGAGCCACTGCGCTCGACTAACAATCCATTTAAAAAAGGAAGCCTATTCTTTTCTCTGACACTGCATATGCCTTGGAGAAAGCCAAAGCTCTCAGAAATTAAAAGTACCATCCCAAACTGCACCATCTGTAACAGCCACCAGTTAGCTTGATTTTTTTCTTTAACTTGTATTCTTTTTAAGGTTAAGGAGTCAGAGGTAGAGGACTCCTCTTGCATTTTTTTGATATTTGCTTAAATCTTAACAAATTACTGATATACAACATAAAGAATGCCGGACTGCTACAATCCTAGAACTAAAAACTAGAATAATATCTCAGTTATATGTATTGCACACTTCGTTCCATGTGTTGTACCAAATGCTTTGCCAGCTTTAAATGGGATAATGTGTGTAAATCATTTAGTGTGGTGTCTGGCACATAGTATATACTCAATAAATGTTAGGTGCTATTATTTTAAATGTAATCTGTTTTGATTCTCTGATGCCCACTTTATAGGTAATAAAATAGAGACTTAGAAGACTTAAGTAACTAAAGTCGCACAGCTACTAAGTTGCGGAACTGGGAATTGAGCTCTACTGTAAAGCAAGCCCAAGGTTTCACCTAGTGCCCCTCAACTTCTAGTACTGGTTCCGACACTAACCATCTTGGTGGCATTGTACAAATTACTTCACTTCTCCAGATCTCAGCTGCTTCATTTGTAAATGATTTTTAGGGTCTATTTTAGCTGTACTGTCCCTAGACTTGGAGGATTTTTCTGGAATGGTCAGTTAAAAATTGTGACTTATTTTCTAGAGTGCTGTGACTCAGAGTATAATCTGCAATCTGGTGCAATCTGCAAACTGCTACTTGGTACACAAAGACATATAGAGAAATTGAAAGAAAGTATTTAGAATTTGCATAACAATGGACAGTAATTTCATGTATGTTGATTCTAGTAATAAAAGATTGGAGTTTATATTATTTTTTAAATTTCATTTTTCTGGTAATTCATCATGTTGTATTTTATAAAACTGTGAGTCAGCAATGGATTGACATGAAGAAAAAAATCTGCCCTTCACCACAAATAGTTTGAGAAGCTGTTCTGGAGGACCATCTGAACATCCCACCAGGATTATGAATTCAAATGGTTTTTATTGATGTTTATAAAGAAGTGTCCCCTAAAATCAGAAATGTCCTGACGAGTGATGCCCTGCTAGGGGTACAGCTTTCTCTTCACCCTCCATGCTGCAGACTTGCTCCTATTCAAGCCTCTCTGAGGCTCCTGGCAGTCAAAACTCCAGCTTTGCCTAGACAGAACTCTCTTGGGAAAGTTAACTTCATAGAGCAAGATTCCCTTTTTTTGGCGGGATGGGGGATTGAGAATGGCAGCAAGGGTTCCTGGTGGGCTCATCAGAAAGTCCAGCCCTCTTAGTTTTCTGTCAGAAAACCCGCTGACTCATAAAATGAAAGTGCCGGAATGAATGGACTTTAGCAGGCGTAGGTTCCAGGTACCTCATTTGACAAGTGAAAAGCTTGGGAGTCATCTGTCTGGTTATTAGTGTGAGTGAGACTACTGACCCCTCATCCCTGGACTGAATTGTGTACTGTAGGAAGGTCACAGCCGGAGCCTCCAGAGGGTTCTCCATGGGACTTTGCCCAGGCCTCTGTGCATCCTCGCCCTGCCTCTTCCAAGGCTCTCTGTGCAGTATTGCGCTCTTTCATCATGGGGGACAGAAGACTGGCAAACCGAATCCAGAATATAGGAAAAGAATAATATGCCAAGACTAAGTGAATGCAAAGCTGATTCAAATACAAAACCCAATCTGTTAAAACACTATACTTTTTACACATATTTCAAAGAAAGTTAAATACTTAGGTATAAATCTGACAAAACATATGTAA
The DNA here is from genome assembly GCF_000164805.1 of Carlito syrichta. Lineage (NCBI taxonomy): Eukaryota > Metazoa > Chordata > Mammalia > Primates > Tarsiidae > Carlito > Carlito syrichta. The sequence goes on from NW_007059726.1 coordinate 94,952, forward strand.
AACCTGTATGCTAAAAAAAACTACAATGTAGCTGGGCATAGTGGCTCCCGCCTGTAATCCCAGCACTTTGAGAGGCTGGGGTGGGAGGGTTGCTTGTGCCCAGGAGTTTGAGACCAGCTTGGGCAGCAGATTGAGGCTTTGTTTCTAAAATATTAGGCAGGCTTTGTGGTGCTTGCCTGTCTTCCCAGCTACTTGGAGGCTGAGGCGGGAATTGCCTAAGGTCGAGGCTGTGGTGAGCCGTGATCATGCCACTGCACTTCAGCCTGGGTGATAGAGTGAGACTCCAACTCTAAAACAAATAAACAAACAAGCACTACAATACACTGGTGAAAGAAACCAAGAAGATCTAAATAAATGGGGAGACATTCTGTCTTCATGGATTGATAGGCACAACATAGCAAAGATGTCTTGTCTCCCCAAATCGTTGTGAGTACAGACAAGTTTCTCTACAGTTAAATGGAGGCCAGATGTGGTGGCTCATACCAGTAATCCCAGCAGTTTGGAAGGCTGAGGAAAGAGGACTGTTTGAACCCAGGAGTTCGAGACCAGCCTGGGCAACATAGCAAGAGCTCAACTCTCAAAAAAAAAAATCAAAAAAATTAGCCAGGCATGGTGGTGCACACCTGTAGTTCCAGCTACTTAGGAGGCTGAGGTGGAAGGATCACCTGAGCCTAGGAGGTCGAGGCTGCAGTGAGCCATGATCGTGATGTTATACTCCAGTCTGGGCAAAAGACTGAAACCCCAATTCAAACAAAAAGCAGAAAGGCAAAGGACATGGAACGCTGAGTGATATTGAGAAAGAGAAACAAAGTAGGAGGAATCACATTAGTGGTTTTAAGACTTAGTGTATCGCGGTAATATCGACATGTAGTGTTGTCAGAGTTAGACAAATAGGTCAGTGGAACCACAGAAAACAGGCCCCAAAGAGACTCACACAAGCAGGGTCCACTTATTTTATGCTAATGTACGAAGACAACTCAGTGAGACATGTTGGAACAATAAGATATTCTCAGTGAGAAAAAAAGGAGCCTCAATTAAGCATAATCATATGTTCATTCAGTTATGCCAAGTGTTTAGAAAAGTGCCTGTACAAAGTGAGTCCTTAATGTATGTGTGTAAAAACAAACATATATACAAAAGTAAAAACAATGTATGTGTGTAAAAACAAACATATATACAAAAACAAACATATATACAAAAGAAGAAGCCAACCTTGAAATGTTACATGGTGTTTGAATCAGTAAAAAAGTTAGTTTTACTATAATAAATCAACAGTTAAACACAAAATAGATCATAAGTAAAAAAACAAATCTATAAACCTTTTAGAAGAAAACATAGGAAAACTCTTTGTGACCTGGGATTGTGCAGAGTCAGCTTAGACATTACAACAAAACACAGTCCTTAAAACAAATAATAATAAACTAGATTTTATCGGCAAAGTGTGGTGGCTCTCACCTGTAATTCCCAGCATTTTGGGAGGCAGTGGTCAGAGAATTGCCTGAGCCCAGGGGTTTGAGGCCAGCCTGGGCAACTTGGCAAGACCTCATCTCTACAATAAATTTAAAAATTAGCTGGACGTGGTGGCACACACCTGTAGTTCTGGCTACTTAGAAGGCTGAGGCAGAAGAATTGCCTGAGCCCAGCAGGTTGAGTCTGCGGTGAGCTATGATTGTGCCACTGCATGCACTCTAGCCTGGGTAATAGAGTGACACTCTGACTCAAAAAAAAAAAAAAAAAAAAGAAAAAGAAAAACCTGTGTTCACACAAAAACCAGTACACAAATATTTATAGCAGGTTTACTCATAATTGCCCCAAACTGGATAACCCAGAAGTCCTCTATCTCGTGACTGGATAAAGAAGCTGCTATACATGTGTAGTGAATATGATTCGGCTGCCAAAAGGAATAAACTGTCAGTGTAAGCAATAGCTTGATGAATCTCAAGGGCATCGTGTTGGAGGAAGAAGCCAACCTTGAAAGGTTACATGGTGTTTGAATCAGTAAAAAAGTTAGTTTTACTATAATAAATCAACAGTTAAACACAAGAGGCAGGTTGTACATGGCCTTAGACCCCAGCTGTAAAACTGCCCTAGTCTTTCACCAGGAAGACAAGAAGCAAGTAAGTTATAACAACTAGATGAAAACACAGAATACCTATTGCCTGACCTACTCTCAATTAAAAATTTTTTAAATCTTGATTTTTTTTTACATCTTACGTACACCAAACACGACCACCATTTTAAAAATAACAGTCCAAATTGTACAGAATGCATTTGTGTTTCTAAACATAGCAAGACTAATGTCATTAAGTTTTTAAATTTGCTTCTAAGAATTGTGTTATATATTTCGGTATTCCCAAATATTCCTTACATCTTAACCCTCCACCACCACACCACCACCGCCGCCACACATGTTTTTCTAGAAGTTTTTTCCTGCAAATTGTACATATGGCTCTAGGTGGGGGCAGTGGAGGCTGAGAAGCAGGTTTTTACAGCTGACGTGATCGCTGTTATAGACAAGCTTGGGAAATGCTACCCAGCCTGCCCATTAATTAAAAGCACTAATCTGAGGAGCAGCCCAGCCCAGGAAATGTTTACCTAGAGGGGGGGGGTGGCAGGAATTGAGTGGCCTGCTCCCTATATTTGCATGAAAATGAAGGTGCTTAGGAAACCCGGTGTCCCTTTGTCTCTCACTTGGGGTAGCTTAGATCACATCCTTAAATGTGTGTGGTCTACGTAGGAGCCTTTAAGGGAGCTGGTCTCTGAAAGAAGAACACACAGCAGAATCTAGAAAACAAATTTAACCTGGGCAGAGTAGAGTAGGGAGCAAGTTTGGTGTAGTATGGTTTCTTTGACCTGGCATGAAATCTAAATTCAAGAGTATGTGATGGTGATACATGTATATAGCATGGATGTAGTGGTTTTACAAGTTTTGGAACCGTATTGACTGGGTTCAAATCCCAGCTCTGCCTGTTAGTTGTGTGATTTGGGGCCAGTCATGTATCTTAAGAGAGGTCTTATTTTTCTCATCTATAAAGTGAAGATTAGGTATGGCCCTTGCATCCCTGAGCAGCTAGCTCTCTGTTTACTCTAGGTAGAAAGGACTTTCCAAGATTACAGGCTGCCTCCACGGCCAAGACTGCCCAGCCTCTGGTTCTTGTTAGGCTTATATGAAGAGACTGTATAAATCTCAGGGTTTCTCCTCCCCCTTCTGGGATGTGCTGCACTCTTTCTCTAAGAGAATTGACCTTGACCTTAGCAGCAAAGGACATAAAGGCAGGAGCCCACCCCTGGGAGCTAAGACTGTACCCAGGATGAGGTTACCTATGTAGATCACTGGGAAGGGTGGTGAAATGGGCAAAAGTTGACTCACAATATTTGATAATATTAAAGAATTATTGTTGGCCACCCTGTCTCTAGAAAATAAAAGTTAGCCAGGCATAGTGACATGCATCTCTAGCCCCAGTGACTCAGGAGGCTAAGGCGGGAGAATCGCTTAGGCCAGGAATTCAAGTTGCAGTGAGATCACACCTCTTTGTTTCAGCCTGGGCTGCTATCTCATTTTTTTTTTTAAAGTTAATTTTTAAAAATTGTGGTAAGATATATACAACATAAAATTTACCATTTTAGCCATTTTATTGTTAAGTTTTTAAGCATGATAATATCATGCTTTTTAAAAAAAGACCTTCCTGATCTTTTAGAGCTACATGCTGAAAATTTTGCTTGTAAGTGGTATAGTGTCTAGGATTTGACTCAAGGGAATCCAGAGGGAAGAAGAGTGATCCAGCTACAAAGACCTCTAGCCCCATGGCCCAAACAGGAAGGCCTTTTCCCAGGGTAGCTTTGTGCTAGATGATATTTCTTCATTTCTTGCAGAACTCTCAGAGATCGAGCCCAATGTTTTCCTTCGTCCATTTCTGGAAGTGATTCGCTCTGAAGACACTACTGGCCCTATCACTGGATTGGCACTCACGTCTGTCAACAAGTTCCTGTCCTGTGCACTCATTGGTAAGACTCAGGCTTTGTTGGATGACTACAGCACTTCATTTCCCGCCTTTTCTGGGTGCTTGGGCCTAGGCCATGAACTCGTGATACCAGGAAACTTTTCCCAGCCATCTCTTTTTTTGTGGAAGAGAAACAGGATTGATTCGGGCTGCTCGTTGTGCAAGTTGGCACAGGTTGTGTGGGGTGGGGAGGGCTGGCAAAGTGTTCCCTGGGACTCTGGTTTCTCTGACTATGCCTTGGAGGGAGTTAAGGGTATGGTGGTGCCTTGTGTTAGGGTACGGACAGGGTGAGGGTGGAGAGGCACAGGGAGGCGTAGCACCACTGGAGCCGGCAAACTGGAGGTGTGCGCTGGGAACTCAGAGATCCAAGTAGATGCAAAGAATTGCGACACACAAAAAGGTTGAGAAAGAAAAGTTTAATTAAAAGTAAATTAGAAAATAAATAGATAAATAAATAAATAAAAGTAAATTAGAGAAAGAGAAGGAAGAAAGAAGATTCACCTCCCAAGGCAGAGGAGGGGGCCAAAGCCAGGAAGCATGGTGACAGCCATAGCTCAAAGAGCACATGGGGACACCAGAGTCTAGCAAGGCAATGGCCGCTGGTTGCTTGTGGTTGAGTCCTTTTAACCATTCCCCTAGATGGGGGAGGATCATTAAGGTGATTGCGTGGTGGTCTGCTCCACATCATCACGAAGGGGCAGGCAAGCGCAGGTATTGATGCCAGGTGATGGACAGCAGGCAGATGGGTGGATTAGACACATGATTGTTGCCAAGGTGGGTCACAAAGGGCTGATTAGGTTAACCCTCTGGGGTGGGGGAAGTTTCCTGCAAGAGACTTGTTAGACATTTGCAGTTCACAAATTCCTTGACCAAAGGTGGGGTGGTCATATTATTACTTTTATGACTTTGGCCTTGACAAGGCATCAAGTTTACTAGAGATTATTATGCTGACCCATGAATGGTTGGGTTGTCCTGGTCTTGCATCTGAAGGAGATTTGCCTAGTGGGGATGGGATAGGCTGCTGCTTGTCCTACAGTAGAATGTCTGAATGCTTTCTAATGGTTACACTGAGGCAAAAATCTGATTGCTTTCTAATGGTTACACTGAGGCAAAAAGACTAAAGAATAAGCTAAGTTTCTTTTAGGTTTCTGTAGATACTGTTCACCTTGGAGGCTTGGTTTGCTTTGTTCTTAAATTATTTTCCCAAATAGAATGCATGCTTATTATAAGAAGACCGTAAAGAGGTGTCTGAAAGAAAAACTGTTGTCTCGCCTGTGTCTTTCTCAATGCTTCTTCCCCTTCCTTAGGTAAACAGGTTAACAGCTTGGTTGAGTCTTTCTAGACCTTTTTCTGTGCGTATCCAAGTATAAATAAACTACCACCCCTTAAAAAAAAAACATAGGATTATGTGCCATATATTGTCTTTTTCTACTTAGTAGTATGAACTTAAATGTATACATCTGATTATCTATCTGATTAGTTTTTATATTATAGTAAAATATATAACTTTGCCATTTTAATGATTTTTAAGTGTATGACTCAGTGGCACTAACTATATTCACGGCCAGGCACAGTGGCTCATGCCTATAATCTCAGCACTTTGGGAGGCTGAGTTGAGAGGATTGCCTGAGCCCATGGGTTCGAGACTAGCCTGGGCAACTCTACAATAAGTCAAAAAATTAGCCAGGTGTGATGATGCATTCCTGTAACTCCAGCTATTTGGAAGGCTGAGATGGAAGGATTGCCTGAGCCCAGCAGGTCAAGGCTGCGGTGGCCATGAGTGTGCCATTGCACTCCAGCCTGGGCAACAGAGCAAGACTCCAACTCAAAAAAAAAGCAACAAACTATATTCACAATGTGCAACCATCACCACTGTCTGTTTCCCAAACTTATTATTCTTATTACCCCAAACAGAAATTCTAACCATTAATCAATAACTCCCCATTTCCCTCTCCCTTCAGCCCCACGTAAGACTTTTTCTTTCTAGTAGCTGTATAATTTCCATAGTGTAGTATAGATATAACACAATTCATTTGATCATCCTGTTATTAACATTTAACATTTAGATTGTTTCTTATATGGGGTCATTTTTTATAAATAGTGCTAAAATAATCATCCTTGCTCATATGTCCTTATGTACTAATTTTGTTTTTAGTTTTGAGTCTGTTGCCCAGGCTGGAGTGCAGTGGCACACTCACAGCCACCATAGCCTCGACCTGCTGGGCTCAGGCAATCCTCCTGCCTCCACCTTCCAAGTAGCTGGAACTACAGATGTGCACCCCCACACCCAGCTAATTTTTAAATTTATTGTGGAGATAAAGTCTCGCTAAGTTGCCTAGGCTGTCTCAAACCCCTGGGCTTAGGCAGTCCTCTTACCTCTATTTCCCAAAGTGCTGGGATTGCAGGTGTGAGCCACCACACCCAACTAATTTTACTTTTGTATGAGAGATTTCTGAACTTGGAATTTCTGAATTAAAGGCCATGTTACATTTTTATATTTACTACCAAGTTGTTTTCCCAAAGATTATAGTATTTACATTTCTACCAGCAATGTTTGAGAATTTCCATTTTCCCACCTGTTTTCAGCATTGTGTAGCATCAGTTTTTCTTTATGCTAATTTGGTAGGTAAAACTGATTATTTTGTGGTTTTTATTTCCTGGAGGTTGAACATTTGAATTTTTGTATTGAGTTGTTTTTGTATTTCATATCAATTTTTAGGAGTGCTTTTTTTGTATAATAGGAATTTTGACCCATTGTCTGTCATAGTATGAGAAATATTTACTCCCAGTCTAGGCCAAAATCTCACCCAGTCTCTAGTTTATCTCTGAATCGGCCTGTGCTGTCTTTCTGGAGTCTTTTTGTAGCTGGACTTGTGGCTCAGGGTCTTGAGTTCCTCCTCCCAGTTGCCAACCTGTGTGCAAGGATGAGGAACATGGCAAGCAGGCAGGTGTCTGTGTTTCTAAGCAGGGAGACAAGAAAAGATGAGCCTCAACTGTCACTAGCCAGAAAAGAAAGTGATCTTCAGTTTGGGTCAAGAAAACTCTCTGTCTTTTCTAGAAATGCTAGATTTGCTAGGCTAAAGCATTCAGGATCCCAAGTAGGAGTCCTAGGTGCCTGCCAACTTCTAGACAGAGGCGTCAGCTTCTCCAGACACCCTAGTAGCTTCGTAAAGTTCCCCAAAGTCGGGCTCGGCCCCTTCAAGCTGTGCCCTGTGCACCACCTGCAGGGCGCCTCTCTTCACAGCTCGGGTAGATGCCCCCGGGCCTTCATCCTCTGCTCTCTTATTGGAGTTGCTGTCTCCCCTTCCTGGACTTGGCAGGGAGGCTAGTCATTGGCGACCTCAGGCCAGCTGGTTGCTCAGGCTTCCTGTGGTGGGAAGGGAGAATGTGGAGGTGGTGAGTGCAGTGGACACGAGAAAGGAGCGGGAAGGGCTGTCTGGGAGCAAAAACCAAAGGAGACGGGCTTGACAGGTTTTCCCGAAGTTGTCCAGAGTGGCCAGGAAGGGAGGAATACCACAGAAGGAGTCTTTGGGGAGAGGAAACCTTCTCGGTGAGCCCAAGCCAGGCAGTCATTGGCTGAGGCTGCTCCTCTAGGAGAAACCACACCCCCACCTCTCAGGCCTGGGACCCAAGGCTTCAGGGATCATTTGAGGTCCTGTCCAAGGACTGGCCTTTCATTTGGCCCTAGACAGCTGCCAGACCAGGATTTTTGTGCCGTTGGTTTCACAGCTCGCTGGCAAGCTGGGCCTGTGGCTCTGAAGACCTGTCACTCTTACGTGCCTTTTAGGAAAGTGACTTTGCTACTTCATTCAAGCTCAGGGGATGAGAACTACAAAGAGATCAGTGGAGCTTAAACCACCTTCATGGGAATTTCTCTGAACCTGTTCTGGCTTGGGAGGCTGACAGATTTGTATTAATAAAAATAGCAAATAAAATAAATACTGTAACAAGAGAGGTTCCTGAAAGAGGGGAAGAAATGGACCCTAGGAGCCTCGTGAGATGGGAACGAGGCACTGTTCGCTGAGCTCCAGAACGCCCCACAGCACTGGGAAGAACCTGGGCTCTGTGTGGGTCCTGCTGGCCTGGATGAGGACTGTTGGCAGGGCTGTGAGAAGATGCAGGCCAAGGCCTGGGGGGCATTCCCTGTGCTGACTGGGAGATGTGAAGAGTTGGGGTGGCAGGAGGAGGAGCTGGGTCACCCTGTTATGCCACATCCCACAACCTCGAGAAAAACCACGCCTGGGGCTGGGCAGAAGGATGCCGTAAGTGGACAGAGTCTTGGATGAGATATTAGGCCGACAGGGACAGCAGAAAAAGAAGGCCACAGATGAAAACACTCACAGTTGGTGCAAGTCTTCTGGCTCTTCATGCAGGAAAAGAGCTCAGGTTTCTCGGCCATCTCCTGAGCTCTTGGTGGGAGCTCCATCATTTCAGATGCTAAGAAAGAGAAAACGGCAAAAAATGGCCTCAAACTCCCACCACATAAACCCAGGTGGCGCTCCCACCCTCGCACCTGCTTATGCTCACCTCTCGAACCTGACCGGCAGTGGAGAGGTCCCTCAGAGCAGCCTGGGCGGGAGCCAAGCAGTTCTGCAGGACCCTTGCAGGCCTCAGCTGATGGTGGCAGCCTCTCTGGCTACTCCTGTGCCTGTGCCACCCAGGAATGGAGTGGAGATCCCCTCGATGGCATTTGTGTGCTGGACGGCTGACCTCTGGCTTCTTCCCTCCTCTTCACAGCTGGAACCCTCCCGCTCCCACTCCCCAGCTAGCCAGCCTCCAGTCCTGTCTAGTGTGTCTCTTTTCCATCTTAATGCCTGTTTAGTTAAGCCGAAAACAGAATTCTTGCTCACTGTCATATTGTTTTAAATAAGAATGGAATGAAAGAGGTCTCTGATCTGCTGGCATGTGGCACCGGATATAAACATTGGCGGCAGTGGCTGTCCATTGCCTCTCTGGCTTCCCTGCCTCAGTTGCACCTGAACACAGAACTTCAGAAGCAATCAGAGAGAGAAGCTGTGTTGCGAGATGAAAGGAGGAAGGCTGCCACCTTGGCATTCAAAGCTTTGACCCTACCAGGCTTTTGCTCTGGACCAAAAACTCCTTTTGTTAAGCTTTTCTTTTCTGAAATGACTAGATTGACGGCAGCAGTTCCCTGAGTATGGTGCCCTGCTCCGCAGTGTTAACTTCACCTGGGCTCTTGTTACAAATACAAATTCTTGGCCGAGCGCAGTGACTCACACCTATAATCCCAGCACTTTGGGAGACCAAGGCTGGAGGATCGCTTGAGCCCAGGAGTTCAAGACCAGCCTAGGTAACATAGGGAGACCTCATCTCTACAAAAAATTAAAGTTAGCTGGGCATGGTGGTGCATACCCCGTAGTCCCAGCTACTTGGGAGACTGAGGCAGAAGGATTACCTGAGCCCAGGAAGTCAAGGCTTCAGTGACTCAGGATTGTGTCACTGCATTCTAGCCGAGGTGACAGTGAGACCCCCCAACTCAAAAAAGAAAAAAAGTACAAATTCTCAGGCCCCACTCTAGAGCTGCTATATCAAAAGACCTGGGTGTGGGCTCAGCAATGTGTATCTTTGGCAAGCACTCCAGGTGACTCTGAAACAGGCTTGAGTTTGGGACCACTAGTTTACCCAGCAGAGCTTGTGTTGAAGCTCATTAAAGCCAGCTATGGGCAAAAGTCTCCGGCAGCTCAAGGAACCAGGGGCTGGGACCCTGAGAGGAGGAAGCCAGATCTCTGCGTGGCTCCAGATGGGCTGTCTTCCCTTTCCTCTCTCTCCTCTCCACATCATCTGATCTTTTCCTTCTCACTGGAGCAGATCCCATGCAGGAGGGCACAGCAGAGGGCATGGAGAACATGGCAGATGCTGTCACCCACGCCCGTTTTGTAGGCACGGACCCTGCCAGTGATGAGGTGGTCCTGATGAAAATCCTTCAGGTAAGCAGGAAACAAGCGTGATTAGGCTAATGACCAAGGGCTGGTGCCACTGGCTGCGCTTACCCAAGCCTGCCTGTGCTTACCCAAGCCTGCCGGCAGCATGAAGCTGTGTTTTGACTCCACTGGGGCTTAGGGAGCTACTTTGTTTTCAAACAAGCAGCTTCGATGCCCAAAGAAAAAGCTTTTTTTAAGGAAAATAATTAAAAGCTTTAAATGAGTTGCTGTCAAACCCGGGAAGCCCTTAATACACTCGTCTCTCTGGCAGACTGTTTCTACACCATCCATCTGTTGGACTTGGGGCTAGGGCTGGAGTGAGTTCTGAACTATGCCAGGTCGTATGGAGTAAAGAAACACTTCCCAGCACGAGCTCCTGGGGGACTCCCTGCCAGGCTGAAGTGAGGTCCACATTCTCACTAACTGTTCTTCTGGGAGATAGAGGAATGCCAGGCAACTTTTCTCACGCAGGCGAGCCTCTCTTCACCCAGCCTGCCAGCTCGCCAGCCTGTCACAGTGACCCTCTTTCCTCCTGGTAGGTTCTGCGGACTCTGCTGCTGACCCCAGTGGGTGCCCACCTAACCAATGAATCTGTGTGTGAGATCATGCAGTCTTGCTTCCGGATCTGCTTTGAAATGAGGCTCAGTGGTAAGTGCTTGCGTATCGGCCTAGGGCCGGTGTCTGAGTGTGAACAAAGGGTGCTGTCTCTGAACCCCCGAGAGATGGAAAGCACAGGACTTTTCATCATCTCTCGTGGAGCCAGAGAGGTCTAGAAGAACTCTCTGTACTTGACTGTTTCTTGTGAAGCTGGAATAGAGACCTCAGCCCGTGATGCCAGGGCAGGGATGGATCCCAGACTGACTCAGCCCAGCCACCACCTCTCCCCTTGGGGTTTCTGGGATTGACACCAGCCTGCAAGCCCCAGAACACAGACTGTGTCGTGCCCGCTTTTCCGCGACTCAGTAGTGCCACCCAATGGGCCAGTGAAGTTATGGCTGCCAGGCTGAGCTGGAGCTGGTTTTAATAAGTTTGGCATAATCCTTGGTAAACAAGGTTTGGAGGGGAGTCTGCTGTGAGAAGCCTCTTGATAATAGTATGGCAAGTAGTGACACCTGTGTTATTTGTTTTTGCCTGTGCAGAGTTATTGAGAAAATCCGCAGAGCATACTCTCGTAGACATGGTGCAGCTGCTCTTCACAAGGTAAACCTGCTGCTGTTTGCTTCAGCCCGGCTGCCCAGGCCTCTCGAGCCTGCCTGCTTCCACTCAGCCACGTCAGGGACCTGGCCAGCCCCACAGCCACATCGGAGGCCGCTGGGAGTACGGAGGGGGTAGTTCTTTGGGCCCAGGGTTACCGAGCAGGGGAGCTGACTGGGCCTCAGGGAGAGGCAGAGGGCTGTTTAATCCTGGCTGGCAGGCCTCGTTCTGCTTCCCCAATTTGTGTCTGTTTCTGTGGGGAGCAGCTGGGAAAGGGAGCCCAGAGAGGAAACCAAACTCAAGGAGCCTAAAACAGACTGCTCAGCTCCCAGAGCTCTGGCTAGTGTCTGTGGGAGAGGCTCAAGGCTAGGGTGACCAGCAGTTGTGGTTTGCCTGGGACGGTCCCAATGCCAGCATCCTGGAATCCTCATCCTCTCCGTCCAGGCAAACCAAGATGTTTGGTTACCCTACATTAGGCAAGGCTCTCAGCCTAGGGCCTGGAAGGCCTTTTATCCTAGGCCGGACTGTCTGCTTCCTCCCACTCCTTTCAACAGTCTCACCTAGAGAAGGGCTGAGGCAGTGGCCTTAAGCCCCCCTCCTCTCAGGACTTCTTTCTGCTCTCAGATCTACAGGTAATGATCCTTATTATCTGCAGACTAGGCTGCCCTTGGAGCCTGCAGCAGAGAGTTTCTTACTCTTCAGGCTCAAATTTTGGGGTTTCAAAACACAGACCTGCTTTTTACTTCTCGTCCTGTGCCCAGACTCCTAGGGCTTTGGTAGACGCCCCTCCCCCTCTTGGCTTTCAGCTGCACTTGCTAAACAAACACAAGCAGGAAGGAGTTCATTTAAGGATGAAAGGAGCCTCCACACTCCAGGGGCATGCTGTCGCCTTACCTTCATGACTACCCTCCTTCTTTGTCCCTGTCACATATCCCTTGATGCCTGTGGCTCCTTGAAGCTCTGAAAGGGGTGAAATCGGTCTGCTTTTCTTCCTAGCTTTTCCTAAGAGGCAAGGCATGCTCTGGCCCAAAGCACCTTTGGTCTGTGGTTTGCATGGAGGGGGACATCTGTCTCTTCCTCATGACAGTCTGTGGATTTTCTGTCTTACAGATTACCTCAGTTTAAAGAAGAACCCAAGAACTACGTGGGGACCAACATGAAGAAGGTATGATCTGAAACCTGACCTGCTGTCGCGCAATCCAAGCCTTTTCTTCTCTTGTTTTAGAATTGTAAGGGGTTATCACACAATTACATTGCGTGAAGGCAGGTTTGGGCTGCTGGTGAGACCCCCCCACCCCACTCAGTAGTGGGCATGGGACCCAGTGGATGGTTTTGTAACCCTTGACCCCACCCCCCCTTCCCTCAGCTGCCCAGGAGTCTGTTGTTCCTCTTTGAGACCTTAGTCTCCCAACTTCAGTACTGTGGGATAACCTTGCTTAGCAAAGACATGCTTTTGCCTAGATAAGCCTGCCTGGAATCTAGAACTAGCTCTCACTCCTTCAGTGAGACATTCCTTCTCTCCTAGATATGGCTCCTTCCCCAGCGTTTCCTTTCTGGCCTATGTTTGTTGACCCACCACATAATCTGGTGAAGGCTGATAGCAGTGGCTCACACCTGTAATCCCAGTGCTTTGGGAGGCTAAGGTGGGAGGATTGCTTGAGGCCAGGAGTTCAAGACCAGCCCAGGCAACACAGTGAGACCTGGTCTCTGCCAAAAAGTTTTTAAAAGCTGGTGAGCCAGTTCTTCATGGATACTGAGTGGCGACCATCAGTCTGGGCTAAAAATGCATGTTGACAAAGAAGAAAGAAAGTCCTGCCATCCCTTCAGGACTCAGCCTTGTCAACTGGTAGGAGACCCAGAGAGACTATGCCCCAAGTCCTGCACTGAGGCTGGATGAAACCGGACTCATACTGGTCTCTGCTGGAGAGATTAATCAAACCTGACTCCAGACCAAAGAGTTCATAAGCTGCTAGGAGACTGGTGGTTACAAGAATGGCCTCTTTCTGTCTTGAGCTGAAGCCCTGGACTTCATAGGCCTCTGGCGAGGATAGTGTTTTCAGCCCTTGGCGGCTCTACCCACAGAGCTGACCCTTGGCTGGTTGGTGCATGCACCTGACCTTCTCCTTCCCCTGCCATCCATCCCCATTCCTGCCCTGTGCCCTGTTGGCGTGTGTCTGGGTGTGTTTCACTTTGTTTAAACCGTGCATTTGCCTGTCTTTCACAGATTTCTCCATGTCTCCTCAACAAACTGGAGCTAAGTAGTGGGGAGCAGACCAAAGCCCTGAACCAGTTAGAGAGGGTACTGCTCTTTAAGAACCTCAAGGTCTCTTTTCCTCTCCCTTCCCCCTTTTTATATGTCTTAAAATGTTTATTTTTTTATATATAACACCTGGGTCCCATTTCTATTTTTAGTGCACAACTTACCCCCTCCCTAGTAACACAGCACGGCTTTGGAAGAGTTGCACGTGATTGTAGCTTTGTGGTGTTGGGAATTCTGGGCATCTGGTTGCCTAAAGACAGGAAAAGGAACCCTTGACCATCACATAGTGAGTCTAAGAGTGTGGGTCCTGCTGTCCTGTCACTTTTTGGGTAGGGATGTTATGAGGGCCCTTCAGGCAAAGGTCCTGTCCTCTCCCTGACCCAGAGCTGGCATAGAGAGCTTAAGCACAGTCCTCTGGATACTTGGATACCTGGACTGGGTTTGAAAGAAAGGGTAGTCCAGCTAACTGGGGTCTTTTTTTTTTTAATCTTGGCTACCATTAAAGGGGTGATTCTAAGGTTTAGAACTCTAGAATGATGGAAAGGAGCCAGGTGCCAGGATAGCCCAAGATATTGGGAATGCTTTGGGATTTGCAAAAACATCCTCTGTCCTTTGAAAGTCAAGATGTAGGCTGGGCAGGGTGACTCATGCCTGTAATCCTAGCACTTTGGGAGGACAAGGTGGGAGGACTGCTTGAGACCAGGAGTTCAAGACCAACCTAGGCAACATAGCAAGACTTCATCCCTACAAAAAACTAGCCAGGCGTGATGGCGCATGCCTGTAGTCCCAGCTACTCAGGAGACCGAGATGGAAAGATCACTTAAAGCCCAGGAGTTTGAGGCTGCAGTGAGCCATGGTCGTGCCACTGCACTCCAGCCAGCCTGGACAACAGAACAAGACCTTGACTTTAAAAAAAAAAAAAATCAAGCTATAGGGGACTTTAGGGGAGGAATTTGAGCTAAAGATGGCCCTGAGCCCCATCTGCCTGCCTTGGAAAGGAGAGGGAGAGGAGCAGGTGTGGGCTGCCTGGGCTGACCATGACAGGTGTGCATGCTGGAGGCATGGTTGTGGACATTTGGGCCATTGGAGAGGAAAATAACTGTGAGTGTGTGTGTGTGCACACGTGCCGAGCTAGGAAGTCCAGGGGCCTGCATCCTCTCTGAATGTGTTGTCTCCAGTTCCGTCTGAGTACTTGTTCAAGTTGCAGTTCTCTTCAGCAGCTCTTCAGCAGCTCTTCAGCATGTCGCCATGATCGCTCACCTAGGACCTGCTCTTTTTTGGTGAAGCGACCGCTGTCCTTTGGGGTACAGAGCTGTACAAATAAGGTGCTGCAGAGTCCCGTGAACACCTCCTGCCCGCCCCACACCTTAGAACCTTAGCACAGGGAGTACAGCTCTGCTTTTTCAGGCCTGAAGCACTTGTGGGAACTGGCAGCCCCTTGGCCCCTAATCCAGCCAGGAGACCTAAACACTCACTGAAGTGGCCAGGTGGGAGCAAGCTTTGCAGAGGAAAGAGGAGGCAACAGGAAAGACTGGCCTCATGTGGGGAGGGATGCCAGGGCCAGACTGGCTTCTCACGGGAAGTAGGACTGTCCAAGTTCCGGAAGTGGGGGTGCCTCCAGGAAAGAAAGGCCACACTTCCTGCAGGTAGATTCAGTTGTTCGCACTTTGTGGCAGCCGCGATGGAGCTTGATCTTCCCACCCTTCCTCATCCTTGGTTGACTCTCCTCCGACAAGTTTTAGCCAGGACCCTGCCCCTCTGCGCTCCAGTGGCTCCTGGAGAGAGTGCCCTCTGGTTCCTGCCTGGCCATGGTGCGCAGAACACTGAGCTCAGCTCCAGGCACGTGACCTGGGCGTTTTGCACATGGAATGACACAAAGTGTAGCTCCAATGTGAGGCTGTTGCCGTATTGCTGAGAGCTGGGGGAAGGGCTCGGCTCGGCTGGCGGGCCTCTCCTTTATTGGAAAAAGCTGTGGGTGGGGATGGAAGAATGACGTGGTTTCTAAACAAGGGGTCACAGGTTACCTGCGTTCTGAGACCCTGGGGGAACTTGTGAAAAGAAGGCTGTCCCCACACAGAAGGAGGGTTTGAACAGGCCAAGGATGGCAGGGACTGATCCAGCCTTTAGGAAGAAGTGGGGAGGGATAATGCTTCGACTGTCTGTAGAGTCATTCTGGTGGTTCCTGGGAGAGAGTGGCTGTTGTCCAATCTGGGAGCGGTCTGTCAGTCCAGGAGCAGTACAACTGTAGGGGAGCTGAGTTTGTGTCTCAACTGAGAAAACACCGGGGCTGGGAAAATGACATGGGCCTAAACAAAGTACCTGTGAACGTAGGGTGGAGGAAACACAGAGCATTGCGGGCGTGGAGCCTAGAGTGGCCAGGAGGTGATGGAGATCATCGCTTGTGGCTAGAGGGGACCGCAGAACGAAGAAATGTGGCAGGAGAGAGGGGTGTGGAATGAGCAGGGGTCCAGACTTGGCATGCAGCAGCATAAAACCACCTTGAAGCTGGGCTCGGTGGCTCAGCCTGTAATCCCGCGCCTTTGGGAGGCTGAGGTGAGTGGATTGCCTGAGCCCACGGGTTCGAGACCCACCTGAGCAACTTGGC
>NW_007059726.1:110973-137191 GCF_000164805.1 Carlito syrichta
ACTTGGCGAGACCTCATCTCTACAATAAATAAAAAATTAGCCAGGCGTGGTAGTGCACGCGCCTATAGTTCCGGCTACTCAGAAGGCTGAGGCGGAAGGATCGCCAGAGCCCAGCAGGTCGAAGCTGCAGTGGCCGGGAGTGGCCACTGAACTCCAGTCTGGGTGACCGAGTGAGACTCCAACAAAAAAAAAAAAAAAGAAAGAAAAAGAAAACCACCTCGAAAGACCAACAGCAAGGAGGGCAGGAGGCCCCACTGGTGTGACAAAATCAGGAGCAGGCAAGGGCAGAGCAGCAGCCAATGTGACCTCCGTCCTTGTCTTCACAGTAAACTGGAGGCCACTTCTTCTTTAACTCCAAGGAGTGGGCCTCCGACCAATTCGAGGCGGCCATTCCAGAGAACAGGAGATGTGCTTATGGCCTAAGCCCAGCCCACACAGTAGTAAGAAAGCTGCGAGTCTGGATGGAGAGGAGCAGGCTCTCCCAGTTGCGTGAGCCCAGGAGCAGGGGGCTGCTCTGGAGGGCAGCGGAGACGGAAAGCCTGTGGGTCCCAGGCTCTGGCACGAGAGCCCCTTCCCTGACCCTTTCTGCAGGAGGGTCATGTGTCATCTACAGGACCCAGGGAAGTAGAGTGACAAGTGGAGGGCTGCCCCACCAGTGACCAGAGCAGCTTGTCACCTTCTGCACGGATGCTGTCGTACCAACGTGCAAAGTGGCAACTGGAGAGGCCAGGTGGGAGAGCAGAAGTGTGACCTGATGGCCTAGGCTCTTATGCCAACAGCTGTGGGGTATGGGCCGTTTCCAGAGACCAGTAGGTGAAGGGAGATCTCTAGGGGTGAGTCTTGGCTGGAATAGCAGTGCCAACGAGGTGTGGTATTTCCAGCTGAAAATGAGAGCAGGAGGCATGAGTGACTCATCCAAGTGGAAGAAACAAAAGCGGTCCCCCCGAGCCCCACGCCACACGACCAAAGTCACACCGGGCTCAGAGCTGCCCACTCCCAACGGAACCACGCTGTCCTCCAGCCTCACTGGTGAGTGCCCTGGGCCACTTCCTCTGATTGGAGTAGATAGAAGAGCTCCTTTGTCTCTCCGAGATTTTGAAATGAAGCCCAACCCACCGAGGGGCTTTGGTCTTTGTGTGGAGAGCCAAAAGGGGAACTCCAGGTCAGATCAGACTGTGGCTACTCAGCAGCCTGCAGTGGCGCGTGGTTGCTCCCCTTTCAGAGGGACTCTGACTACGTGGAGACTAGTAGTTGCAGAGAGGAGCTGGCAGTCTGGGAGCCAGTGCTGCTCCTGGTGCCATGGGGTGCCCAGAGTCTCCGCTCCTTTTTGGCAGGTGGCGTGCCCTTCATCGATGTGCCCACTCCAGTCTCCTCTGCAAGTTCAGAAGCTGCCTCCGCAGTGGTCAGCCCCTCTACAGACAGCGGCCTGGAATTCTCCTCCCAGACTACCTCCAAGGAGGACCTCACTGATGTAGAGCAGCCTGGCTCTCCGGGGCACAGCACCGCTGCAGAGGCTGGGGGCAGTGAGCTCGGGGTTCCTGAGCAGCCTGAATCCCAGGTATGGCTTAGGGCTTCAGGAATCCCTTTTCAGTCTTCCGCTGTGGAAATTGGCTTGGTCCTTTGGAGCCTTTATCCGGGCTTTGGGGTGCGGGAGGTCTTCTTTGTTTCCCAGAATGGGCCATGCTACCTAGAAAACCCACAGCGTGACTCGTGTCTGAGGTAACCCGTGGGACCTCCCAAGGGATGCATACAGGTTAGTGCTTGGCAGAGGCAGGGAGCTGGCCGTGGCTTTTCTGGGAGGTACGGATCTAGCTCCTCAGCCTGTGAGAGCCTCTAGGCCTCGAGGGTTTTAGTCACGCAGCTCACTGATGCCTCAGGAGGTATTTTCCAGGCATCCTTATGCTCTGGGTTGCTCATCACACTCCCGCCCGGAGCCTTTTAGCATCGATCCCTAAATTGCTGAGCCAGCCCTGCACCTGCAGCCCATTAGCGATGGCCTGAAGGACAGGTGCTTCAGGGGCTGAGTTCCCAGTGGCTCTTGCCTCATCCTCCCTTCTGCTGGTCTTGACAGGAAGGGGCCCACGCGGAAAAGGCCCAGTCAACCTCTGTGGAGTCCATCCCTGAAGTGCTGGAGGATTGCACGTCCCCTGCCGACCACTCAGACTCTGCCTCTGTTCATGACACGGATTATGTCAACCCCCGGGGCGTGCGCTTCACACAGTCCTCCCAAAAAGAAGGTGGGTGCTCTCTGACAGGCTCTGCCTGTGCACCTCCCCATCCTACCCACCACGCTGCCTGAGCTAGACCATCCAGGACCAAGGTGACAAGTACCTGCTGGTCCAAGTTCTAAGCCATTTCCCAGCTAGGACGTGAAATCGAGCCAGAGGACCGTGGCATGGCTGGAGCCCTTCCCTAACTTAGACTACAGAAAGGGAGTTTGATGGGCAATAGGAAGGGAGGGGGAAGAATGAAAGGGGTGTAGGTCAGGTCATCGATTCTGATTTCCTCCAGAAGGGGAGTCTAGTCCCCTTACTTCCCCAGGAAAAAAAGAACCCTTTTCCCTGAAGAGAATCGCTTTCCTGAAGTTGCCCGTGCTGTGCAGAGCCAGCAGGCCAAGCCAGCAGGTTAGCTGTTGCTCAGAGGTCCCTCTCGTCTCCTGGCCTTCCTCAGGCACAGCTCTGGTCCCATATGGTCTTCCCTGCATCCGCGAGCTCTTCCGCTTCCTCGTCTCCCTCACCAACCCACACGACCGCCACAACTCCGAGGCTATGATCCACATGGGACTGCATTTGCTGGCGGTGGCCCTTGAGTCAGCCCCTGTAGCCCAGTGCCAGACCCTCTTGGGCCTCATCAAGGATGAGTTGTGCCGCCACTTGTTCCAGGTAAGACTGGATCACTAGAGGGGCTCAGAGCCCCTCTTAGGCCGGGGGAGTGCAGGAAGGGTTAGCCGATGGTGTTGAGAGTACAGGGCCCAGGCAAGCGTCTCCCTCCCAGCTGGCCTGCAGTCATGGTAGGAGGTTTTTGGGAGTTCCCCAGGGGCTCTGTCAGCCAGGAAAAAACGTAGGCATGACTTGGTAGAGAGCTCTGTCGGAGCACAGGGCCTCAATGACAACTTCCCCAGGTCGCCTCTCTCGCCTCCCTCTTGGCTGAGCCATAGTCAGCTTTAGAACCTTCATGGCCGCCCTGCTCTCTCTCTCCAGCTTCTCAGCGTGGAGCGACTGAACCTTTATGCTGCTTCCCTGCGAGTGTGCTTCCTACTCTTTGAGAGCATGCGAGAGCACCTTAAGTTCCAAATGGAGGTAAGCTTCTTGACAGTATCTTCAGCAGGGCCAGCTCTGTCGTGCTACAGGGGTGGGATTTAGAGGCTCTGTCTAGGAGAGTACTTTTCGCCTCTGTGTTTTGGTTCATCGACTGGCTTGTGTAGTGGAAAAGTTTGGAGACCAGAGGAAATGGGCTGACTATAAAGTGAGAGAACCAAAGCATGCAGACTGGCTGGTGATGGCGCCACGGGGGGAACAGCTCTTCTGCCCAGCGGCTCCTTTGCAACACAGGCAAGCAGGTCAAGCCAGCATTGCCACTAACTTCCATGCCCTCACGGAGAGCCCAAGAAGGGCAGTGGGTAGCTTGTTGGGATCAGGCAAACCAGCTCTTCTAGAAACCTGCTTTCTGTCTCTGTGGAAAGCCAGGCCTTATCCTCAGCATGGGGGCCAGAGAGAGGGATGAGTTCAGGGGCTGGACTCCCTTGAGTTGTCTCTGAGTGCAGGACTCCTGTCTGGGCTTCTGTGTCCTTCCTGCTCAGTGCCCTTCCTGTCCAGCGTTGTCTCTTCCTGTCCTGAGTCCTCTCCCCTGCCAATGACAACTGCTGGGTTGTTGCCAGATGTACATCAAGAAGCTCATGGAGATCATCACTGTGGAGATGCCCAAGATGCCTTATGAGATGAAGGAGATGGCCCTGGAGGCCACTGTGCAGCTGTGGCGCGTCCCCAGCTTCGTCACCGAGCTCTATATCAACTATGACTGTGACTACTACTGTTCTAACCTCTTTGAAGACCTCACAAAGCTGCTGTCCAAGGTGCTGAGCCCCATTCCCGGCCCCTGGAGGAAGGCTCCATGAAGGAAATCTCTCTGGTGGCAGTGAGGATGCTACATACCGGGAAGGGACACCTGAGAGCTGGGAAACAGGAAGAAAGGCATTTCCCAAGGGAAACGTAGATGTTTAGGAGGCGTAGGGGTTTTTGGAAAATGATCCGTTAAAGTGTCAAAGCCTTCGCTGACCTCAAGGCAAGTGAATCTGTTTACTTTGCAGAATGCCTTCCCTGTGTCTGGTCAGCTCTACACAACACACCTACTGTCTCTTGATGCCCTGCTGACAGTGATTGACAGCACTGAAGCCCATTGCCAGGCCAAAGTCCTCAACAGCCTCACCCAGCAGGAGAAGAAAGAGACTGCCAGACCCAGCTACGAGGCAATAGATGGCACCCGAGAAGCTGGCAATAGTGAGCAGCATTTCTTCTTGAGACGCCCAGAGTTCTGTGCTTATCCCTTCTCTATACAGAGTCCTTCGTGCCCTTCCCCTGGGATGTTCCCCGTTGTTTCTGGGGTGGAGTTCAGGGGTTTTAATCACAGGTCAGCCGGGCAGGCAGGTCAGCAGGACTCATGGTCTTCCCCCTTTCTCCTCCTCCCAACTTTAGTTTTTACAGAATTACAATTTCTTTGTGGGAAGAGAAGAGAGCAGAGATTAAAGGCTATAGGATTGCTGTCCCTAAAAGCTCCAGGCTCCGTCTCCCATCACTCTCATTAATCTTCTGTCTCCCTCCTGAGACTGAGGTTGCAGAAGGTCAAGGAAAGCGACTGGGTGACCTCCTCGCAAAGTTATAGAATCGAGTTCTGGGCTGGGACAGTGACCACATGTTTTGCCTTGGGTGTGTCCTGGTCAGGGTGGTGCCCTGTGTGAGAACAGTCTTCTGGACTTGGGACTTAGCCTCTCCTGCAGCTCTGCTTGGCTTCCTGCCCCACCAGTCTCCACATGTCGTCTTCTCTCTCACCAGCTGAGAGAGCAGCCAGTGACAGGAAAGCTGTCAGCGTGGCCCCTGACGTTCCCAGCCTGCACCTGCCAGGGGGAGGGCAGCTGTCACTGGCACACGGGAAGCCAGGATGCAGCGATCTGGAGGAAGCTGGTGACTCTACAGGTGGGCACTGGGTGTCTGCGGCCCTGAGCCCTCCGTCAGAGGGTCTGGTGGAGAGTGGGAGGAGGAAAGCAGACTCACCAAGGCAGCACTGAGAGAGCCCCAGGGGCTCGCCTTGCCTTCATACCCAGAGGGAGGAAAGAAGCCATGGAGTCCTAGAAGACAGGACTTCCAGGGAGGCAGAAGGCTGATGAGGACGAGACTTCTGAGACCCCTCCTTTTTCACTGGCGAGTGTATCCATGACCTTCTAAAAGTCATTATCTCTGTAAAAAAAAAAGTCTTAGGGGTTTTTCTCTCTCTTCCTCTCGTTCCTAGCTGACAGAAAGTTTCCCCGGAAGCCACCTCGATTTTCCTGCCTCCTGCCAGATCCACGGGAGCTAACTGAAATTAAAAACAAAAAGAAGGTACATACATATATTCTTCCCAGCTCAGCCTCTGCCGCCTCCGCCCGGCGCCCCTTGCAGAGTTCCTTTCTCAGGACGGAGGCAAGGGAGAATCCTGCGGCTCGCTGCACTGCTTCCTGAGCCTGGTCTTTGGGCTTGTTGGCACATCAGCGGCCCAAGTCTCCTTCAAAGCCCTGCCTGTACTCCTAGGCCATGTAGTCAGGCTTACACTGCTGAATGCCCCTGAGCACCGCCCCTGTTGGCAGCCACGTGTCATGGGGAGCTGGTGTCACGGGGTCACTGAAGGTCATCGGTCATCTTCAGTTCCAGCACGATGACTGGCAGTGAAAGAGAACTGATATTTATTCTGGTGCTTTAGTAAAGTTCAAATAACTGTTTGTGCCTTGAGGTTTCTTAACACAAAGAAAACCCTCCATTTAACCCTTTCTTCCTCTCATTGCCAGCTTATATGACTTGGGTTCATGTGTGCCCTTGACTTCAGGGCTGTGACTGCACACAGAAAGTTGAGTCACCTTCACAGTTAGCCCACCCTGTCCTTCAAACCCAGGGCCTGAAGAGCTAGGTAACCAGAAAAACATGGGACTCTTAGGCTGTACACAAGATCCTGGCTGTCAACATATGTCAAGGATGGAATTTTGTAGTCTCTTGTGCATTTTTCTGTGATCTCCAGGTTGGAAGAGAGGAGGCTGTTGCATGCATCCTGGGACTCAGAAGCTTCTTTCTTTCTTTTTTCTTTTTTTGTGTTGGAGTCTCACTCTTGTCACCCAGGCTGGAGTGCAGAGGCTTGTGGCCACTGCAGCCTCGACCTGCTTGGCTTAGGTGATCCTTCCGCCTCAGCCTCCTAAGTAGCTGGAACTACAGACACATGCCAGCATACCTAGCTAGTTTTTGGGATTTATTATAGAGACGAGGTCTTACCACATTGTCCAGGCTGGTCTTAAACCCCAGGGTTCAGGCAATCCTCTCGCCTCAGCCTCCCAAAGTGCTGGGATTGCAGGCTGAGCCACTGCACCTGGCTAGAAAAGGAACTTCTATGCCAGTTCTAACTAGAAGTGAGCATCGGGGAAGCCATGGCCTCCGTGATCCAGCCTTGGTTCTGGAGTCACTAAGAATCCCACCGAGGAGTTTGTTAGGTGACCAACTGTGGACTGTAGTGGAGTCTAGCTTGGCCTTGTCTGACAGGAGCAGAGCAGCTTCTCACACCTTTATTCTTCTCCTCCAGCTGCTAATCACTGGCACCGAGCAGTTCAACCAGAAGCCAAAGAAGGGCATCCAGTTTCTGCAGGAGAAGGGCCTCCTCACCATCCCAATGGACAATGTGGAGGTTGCCCAGTGGCTCCGAGAGAACCCTCGACTGGACAAGAAGATGATTGGAGAGTTTGTGAGTGACCGCAAGAACATTGACCTGCTGGAGAGCTTCGTGAGGTGAGCAGGCTGTATGTGACGTGGGACACAGCCACCAGTCCCAGGGAGAACGCGCTTCCTCTCCTCCTCATGTGCAGCTGCTGGCCCTGAGTGGTCTCCAGGGAGGCGGCTTTGGGATCCCCTCCGTTATGCCTGGAGAGCACTGCAGAGGGGTGGAGCAGATTCCAGGGTGAGGCTTCAGGCAAGAATCTGTGGATGTGAGAAGTACCAAGGTCAGGGGTTGGGTTAGGAATGACCAGGGGATACCACCGCCTGCCTAGAGACCTGGGTCACTTCTATTCCAGAAGAGAAGGTTAGGATGACAGTGGCTGACAGCCCAGTATGCACATCACACACCTTCAGCCTCCTTCCTTTCCCCATAGCACCTTCAGTTTTCAGGGTCTACGGCTGGATGAAGCTCTCCGCCTTTACCTGGAAGCCTTTCGTCTGCCTGGGGAAGCACCAGTTATCCAGAGATTGCTGGAAGCATTCACAGAGCATTGGAGGGTGAGTTAAGAGTGTCAGGGAATGAGCCCAGGTCAAAGAAGCAGAGAGTAACATTGGTGAGCTCTCCATGGAGAGACCTGCTCCTGTTAAGAAGCTGGTTTTTCTTGAAGAAGCAAAAACCAGAAACGAATAAAAGTAAAATCAAGGGAAAAAAAGGGGAGTTGGCTAGAGATTGGCCCCTTCGGGGGGATAGTACCTCTGCCCTGCACCAGCACTGACCAGTGGGTTGCTAGTGAGGGTTTAACTCCCTAAAGAAAGGCATTGACACAGGTGGGGTCTTTGCTTTTTCAGACTTGTAATGGCTCCCCATTTGCCAATAGCGATGCCTGCTTTGCCCTGGCCTATGCCGTCATCATGCTTAATACTGACCAGCATAACCACAACGTTCGCAAGCAGAATGCACCCATGACCCTGGAGGTAAGCTTGGGCCAAGCCCAGGCAAGGAAGATCCATACCACTTTGGGGGCAGTGGGAGGGACATCGGCATGGTGTCCAAGGGAATCAGGGAGGGGCTGGTCAACCAGAAGAGGGACTAGGGCGGGGAGGTAGGTTCTTCTGCTTACTCTTCCCTGTGTCCTGTTGACCACAGACCCGAGTTCCTTGGGTGGGGCTTCATCACTGACATGGGGGGAAAAGCTTACTGGCCTATTTCTAGGAGTTTCGCAAAAACCTCAAGGGTGTGAATGGTGGCAAGGACTTTGAGCAGGACATCCTGGAAGACATGTACCACGCCATCAAGTGAGTACACATGGAGAGCAGCACAGCCTCTCTGTTAAGGAGAAACGTGTTACTTTCATTCCCAGTTCTTAGAGTCACATCAGACTGCAGTGATTCACATGCCCTGGATGTAGCCTTGGGACCTAGTTGGTCAGCCCCCTCTCAGCTCAGTTTCTCCTTAAAGAAGCCTGAACACTCAAAAAAAAGGCAAGGCATGGTGGCTCACACCTGTTAATTCATTTTCTTTTGTTTTTTGAGTTGGAGTCTCACTCTGTTGCCCAGGCTGGAGTGCAGTGACATGGCTACTGCAGTCTTGTCTTGCTAGGCTCAGGTGATGCTTCCACCTCAGCTTTCCAAGTAGCTGAAACTATAGGCATGTGCCACCACGCCTGACTAATTTTTGATTTTATTACAGAGATGAGATCTTGCCAAGTTGCCCAGGCTGGTCTCAAACCCATGGGCTCAGGCAGTCCTCTCACCTTTGTCTCCCAAAGTGCTGAGATTATAGGCATGAGCCACCATGCCCTGCCCATACCTGTAATTCAGGCACTTTGGGAGGCTGAGGCAGGAGAATTGCTTGAGCCCAGAAGTTTGAAACCAGCGTAGGCAACATAGCAAGATCTTCCTCGTCTCTATAAAAAAAGTGAAAAACTAGCCAGGCATGGTGGTGTGCACCTGTAGTCCTAGCTACTTGGGAGGCAGAGAGAGGCGAATGGAACACCTGAGCCCAGGAATCTGAGGCTGCAGTGAGCCATGACCAAGCCACTGCACTTCAGCCTGGGTGACAAAGTGCGACCCTGACTCAAAAAAAAAAAAAAACCTGAACAGTATTGGCACTCTAGTACTCTAAGCCAGGGTCCAAACTGCCTCTCTCAAATGGCATGTCATGGCCCCATTTTCTGGACCTAAAGCAACTGGGTTTTCCTGTCTAGCTCATAAGGTGCATTCTCTGGCTGATAGAGAAGCCAAGGTGGGCACTAGAGGGTGAGTCTTAGGTCACAGGTCAGAGATTGAGCACTTATTTCCTGAAAATCAGAAAAAGTAGAGAAAATGGTTTATCTGCTCACACCCAGAAATTGTGTAAGATCTAACTTCATAACTGAAGGCTGGCCAGGCATGGTGGCTCATGCTTGGAATCCCAGCACTTTGAGAGGCTGAGGCAGGAGGTGGCTTGAGCCCAGGAGTTTGAGACCAGCCTGGGCCACATAGTGAGACCTTGCCTCTACCCAAAAATTAGCCAAGTATGCTGGCATGCGCCTATAGTCCCGGTGCTTGGGACACTGAAGGGATCGCCTGGGCCCAGGAGGTCAAGGCTGTGGCGAGCCACGATCATGCCACTGCACTCCAGCCTGGGCCACAGAGTGACAGCCCAACTCAAAAAGAAGAACGAAGGGCTCCACTTAGAAACGGGGCTTTGAGACCGGAACACTTGCTTTCCTCCCCCTGCGCCCACTGGCGGGTGGGAAACAGGCCTCTGAGCTTTGCTTCTGAAGGCCTCTCGTGGGGAGGAGCCAGTTGGGCCCACCGCAGCACGCCCATGCCTCCCCTTGCACCTGGCAGGAACGAGGAGATCGTGATGCCCGAGGAGCAGACGGGCTTGGTCCGGGAGAACTACGTGTGGAGCGTGCTGCTGCACCGCGGCGCCACGCCCGAGGGCCTTTTCTTGCGGGTGCCTGCGGGCAGCCACGACCTGGACCTCTTCGCTACGGCCTGGGGCCCCACTGTCGCTGCCCTCTCGTACGTCTTTGACAAAAGCCTCGAGGAGACGGTCATCCAGAAGGCAATCTCAGGCTTCAGGTAGCCCGGCTTTGACCTCGGCCTCGGCCTGCGTCGTCCCCGCCTCCCTGCTCCTGCGCCGTTGCCTCCGTGTCTCTCTGCCCCCTTACTTTCCTTAGAACGTGGTTTCTCCTGAGTCTTTGGAGGGGGAGGCTGACGCTTGGGGAAGCCCTTAGTCTTCAACAGTCAAGAGGAAAAGGTTTCTGACTGGAGAACAGTCCCAAGCGAGCCTTCTCAGGGACTTGGAAGGCCAGCCTGGCCTCCCAGTGATGCTCTTTCTGGGATGGGGGTGATGTTGCAGGAAGTGCGCCATGATCTCCGCCCACTATGGCCTCAGCGATGTGTTTGACAATCTCATCATCTCTCTGTGCAAATTCACAGCTCTCAGCAGTGAGGTGAGCAGGGGCAGGAACTGTGTGGCTGGAGTTCGAAGGAGGACCTCCGTTTCAGTCACAGATCTGTCCTCGTCTGCAGAGCATGGGCCATTTCTGTCTTGCACACCCAGTGCTGAGAGGAGTGTCACCTCCTGTGATGGGGATGGGAAAGAGGGTACAAGAGTGGGGAGGGTCCCCCACCCAGGTCAGCCCTTCACCTCACGGTGTGGGCAATGGGAACAAAGCCCACTGAAGGACCCGGAGGGGACCACCAGCAGAGGCTGAGCCAGTTCCCTTTCCAGACATCAGCCAGGCCCTTCGCTTCTTCTCCTCCTCCTTTCCAGTCTGTCGAGAACCTGCCCAGTGTTTTCGGAAGCAACCCCAAAGCCCACATTGCAGCCAAGACAGTTTTCCACCTGGCCCACCGCCATGGTGACATCCTGCGGGAGGGCTGGAAGAACATCATGGAAGCCATGCTACAGCTCTTCCGGGCCCAGCTACTGCCCAAGGCCATGGTCGAGGTAATTCTTTGTGGGAGACGAGTCGGCAGGAACAAGACGTGAGCTGCAGCACTGTCTGCTGTCTGCATGTAGAACCAGCTGGGGGTAGCGTTGGGCCTGAGGGCTGCCAGAGCTCACCAGAAATGCCTCCAATGCAGGACCACAGACCTTGGGGGACAACTGGGAGAGGGGGCATGTAGAAGCCATCACCATCTCCAGACGGAGGGGTGCAGTGCTGTCGGGGCAGAGGGCTGCAGGAGGAAATCCAGGGGATGTTGCTGGGGGCACATGCGCAGGACACGTGGGAAGAATTTATTTTTGGCCTGCTTTTTTAGGTAGAAGATTTTGTGGATCCCAATGGCAAGATCTCTCTACAGCGGGAGGAGACACCCTCAAACCGGTAAGATCAAACCCAAGGCTGAGGACCTTGGCGGGGAGAGTCAGAACTTTGGGGCTCACTAAGGCCCCTTTTTCTACAGAGGAGAGTCAACAGTGCTGAGCTTCGTGAGCTGGCTGACGCTGAGTGGGCCTGAGCAGTCTAGTGTGCGGGGCCCATCCACTGAGAACCAAGAGGCCAGGAAAGTGGCCTTAGACTGTATCAAGGTAACTGCGTGCCCACCCCTGGTGAGAAGCCTAGACTCCTCCCTACTGGACAGGTGCTGCCCTGCAAACAGAAGAAAGGGATCACCCAGGGCTGTGGCCAGGGCTGACACTGCCCTCTCTCCCTGGCTCTTAGGGACCTTCTCTTCCCTTCAGCCCTTGCCATAGACCCCCCTCTTCTTGTACCTGCTCTAGCAATGTGACCCAGAAAAGACGATCACAGAAAGCAAGTTCCTCCAGCTGGAATCCCTGCAGGAGCTCATGAAGGTACAGGCTGAAGAAAGGAAAGAGGAACAAGAGAGCTGGCTGGGCCTGGGAGGGTGACGAGGCGGTTGTGCAGGCCTCGACTTCTCTCCCCCATGCCTGCTGTCCTGCTGCCGTTCCCCTCCAGGCTCTGGTCTCAGTGACACCAGATGAGGAGACATACGATGAGGAAGATGCTGCTTTCTGTCTGGAGATGCTGCTTAGGATTGTGTTGGAGAACAGGTAAGAGAAGGCAGGTAAGGGCAGTCTTTGGGCAGACCCCCCCCGGGCTTGTCAGAGGGTCAGAAGCCATCTTGCCGAGTGGAATCCGGGAGCTGTAGGCAGTAGGGGAGAAGCTTGTTCCTTGAACCTGTCCCCTTAGGGTATACTACCAAGGCGCCTAAAAGGCCTAGGAGACTGCGCGCCCAGTGGCCTCTCTGGCTTATACTGTCCTCATCCCTTTGTGTTCTCTGCAGGGACCGTGTGGGCTGTGTGTGGCAGACTGTTAGAGACCATCTGTACCACCTCTGTGTCCAGGCACAAGATTTCTGTTTCCTGGTGGAGCGGGCAGTGGTGGGGCTGCTGCGCCTGGCTATTCGGCTGCTCCGGAGAGAAGAGATCAGTGGGCAGGTAAGCAGGGTGCGTCTGGGGGAGTGGCCAGGCACACAGGGGTTAGGGCCTCAGTGTCAGAGAGTACATAGAGTGCCCCGTCACACGAGCCTGGTGGCTAGCCACAAAGCTGGTGCCGTGTGACCGGTGGCACTGAGGCATGGCTGGAAGGGCCTCGGGCATGAAGCTCATGCTGTCTGCGCAGCGCTGCGCCTCCACAGTCTCCTGCGAGTCTGCTTTGTAGGGCCGGGCTGCCGCTGCCTTGCTGCCTCATGGCCATCCCAGCCCGTACCTGGTTTCCTGACTCTCCTGCTTACAACCCTTCTGGGTTCTCTCAGCTCCGCGAAAAGAAACAACCAGCGTAGCAATAAGCAGGTTCAGCAAGGCTACAGGATATAAGACCAGTGCACAGAAAGTAATCATATTTCCGCATGCTGACAATGAACATATGGACACTGAAATTAAAAACACAGGACCATTTACAGATGCCCCAAATGAGGCAAAATACTCAGATACACACCTAACAAAATGTGTAGAAATTAAATGCCAAAAACTCAAAATGCAAATGAAGGAATTAGAAGAACATCTCAATAAATGAAGAGGCATACCATGCTCATAGATTGGAAGAGGAAACGTAGTAAAGACATCAATACTCCCCCAAGTTGAGCTGTAAGTGTGATGCGACTCCTATAAAAATCCCAGCAAGGGTTTTGTAGATGTTGGTATACTTATTCTAAAATTTAGATGGAAAGTCACAAACCTATAACAACCAGAAAGAATAAAGTGGGAGGAATCACTCTATCTGATATTAAGACTTAACTATATAGTTATAGATTATATATGGTATTGGTAGAGAGAAAGACACATAGATCAATGGAAAAGAAAAAAGAACCCAGAAATAAACTCAATGCAGGCTGGGGGCGGTGGCTCATCCTGTAATCCCAGCACTTTGGGAGGCCAAGGTGAAAAGATTGCCTGAACCTGCGGGTTTGAGATCAGCCTGGGCAGCTGGGTTAGACCTCGTCTCTACAGTAAATCAAAAAATTAGCCAGGCATGGTGACACGTGCCTGTATTTCCAGCTACTTGGAAGACTGAGGTGGAAGGATCACCTGAGCCCAGCACGTCGAGGCTGCAGTGGCTCAACTCAAAAAAAAAAAAAAATGTAAAAACACTTAAATGGAGGAGAGATAGCCTTTTCAACAAATAATGCTGAAGTGATTCAAATAATAAGGAGAACTACAGAAGGCAGGAAGACGGTGGCCGCAAAGAAGACAAAAAAGTCCCTGGAGTCCATCAACTCAAGGCTCCAACTCGTTATGAAAAGTGGAAAGTACGTGTTGGGGTACAAACAGACTCCGAAGATGATATGACAAGGCAAAACAAAGTTGGTCGTCCTTGCCAACAACTGCCCGGCTTTGAGGAAATCTGAAAGAGAGGACTGCACTATGTTGGTCAAAACTGGTTTTCATCACTACAGTGGCAAATAATATTGAATTGGGCACAGCATGTGGAAAATACTACAGAGTGTGCACACTGGCTAGCATTGATCCAGGTGATTCTGATATCATTAGAAGCATGCCAGAACAGACTGGTGGAAAGTAAATCATGCAAGATTGTTCTTTACAATAAAACTTGGCAGAGCTTGTTTTAAAAATAAATCAATCATAAAAATAATGTAAAACTATAACACTTTTAGAAACATGAGAGAAAATCTTCAAGTTCTAGAGCTAGACAAAGAGTTCTTAGACTTGACCCTAAAAGCAAAATCCAGAAAAGGGAAAATTGCTAAATTGGATTTTTTCGATATTAAATACTTTTGCTCTCTGAGAACCTATGTAAAGAGGATGAAAGACAGGCCGGGCTCGGTGGCTCAGCCTGTAATCCCGCACCTTTGGGAGGCTGAGGTGAGTGGATTGCCTGAGCCCGCGGGTTTGAGACCCACCTAGGCAGGCGAGACCTCATCTCTACAATAAATCAAAAAATCAGCCGGGCGTGGTAGCGCGCGCCTGTAATTCCGGCTACTGGGAAGGCTGAGGCGGAAGGATCGCCGGAGCCCAGCAGGTCGAGGCTGCGGTGGCCGGGAGCGGCCACTGCCCTCCAGTCTGGGCGACGGAGTGAGACTCCAACTCAAAAAAAAAGAGGAGGATGAAAGACAAGCTACAGAGTAGGAACAAATGTTTGCAGGTTGTGTATTTGAGGAAGGGCTGGTGTCTAAAGTAACTCTTCCCTGCAGTATTGAAATAAAGAAAACTCGCCATTGCTTTGTTAAGCTCTGGGGTCTCCACATGATTCTTTGAGCTATGGGTACCATGTTTTCTTAGCTTTGGCCCTCTCCCCTACCTTGGAGAGGTGAATCTCCTCTCTCTCTTTCTATGTCTAATTTGCTTTCTAAATAAACTTAGCTTGAAAACTTTTTAAAAAAGAAGAAAGAAAGAAAACTAAAGTATAATCACTCTCAAAGCACAACAATGAGAAAACAATCCAGTTACAAAGTGGCAAAGGACAGGAACCAACATTTCACCAAAGATACGCAAATGACAGGCAAACACATGAAGTTCAGCATCATTAGCCATCAAGGAAATGCACTTTAAATGGTTTAAACCACTGTGAGGCATCACTACACACTTACAGAACGGCCAGAGTGAAAAGGGCAACTACCAAATGCTGGCAAGGACGCAGAGGAACTGGAACATTCACACACTGCTGGCGGGAGTGGGAAGTGGCTCCGCCCCTCTGCCGGCAGTTTCCTACCCAGTGAAACATGCTATTGCCACACAACCCAGCACTTAACACCGTTGGGCGTTTATCCCAGAAAAGTTAAAGCTTACTTTCTCAAAAAGCCTGTACATGGATATTCACAGAAGCTTTGCTTATAGTAGCCCCAAACTGGAATCAGCCCAGATGCTTTTCAGTAGGTGAACAAACTGGTATGTGCCTGCCATGGAAACTGTTCAGCAGTTTGTTTTGAGTTGGAGTCTCCATCGTCTAGGCTGGAGTGCCGTGGCACACTCACGGGTACCCCAGCATCGACCTTCCCAACCTTCCGAAGTAGCTGGAACTACCGACGTGGGCTACCACGCCTGGCTAATTTTTGATTTATTATGGAGACAAGGTCTCTCCAAGTTGCCTGGGTTGGTCTCGAACCAGCGGGCTCAGGCAATCCACTCACCTCAGCCTCCCCAAGTGCTGGTATTGCAGGCTGAGCCACCAAGCCCGCCCTGTTCAGCAGTTTAAAACAATAGCCTATTGATACATAAACAACTTGGATAAATCACCAGGGAACTATGCTGAATGGGGGGGAGGGAGCCAGTCTCAAAAATGGTTGTGTACTATATCCTCTCACTTATACAATATTCCTTAAACGACAAGTTTTTAGAAGTTGGAGGCAGATTGCTGGGGTCAGGGATTCAGGTAAGAAGGAGGAGATGAGGGTCTTGTGTTGGACTGTTAATATGTTGTCTTACACAGACCGACACAGGTGGTAGAGCTGTGCAGAACATAGACACACATACATACCTACATAAAGGAAAACCTGGGGACTCTGAATCAGACCAGGGGATTATATCAGTGTCACTGCCCTGGCTATGATAATATACTGTAGTTTTGCATAATGTGCCCATTGGAGTAAACTGGGCAAAGTATGTAAGGGATCTCTTGGTATTATCTCTTACAACTGCATACGAACCTATAATTGTCACAGAAAAAAATTTCAATTTGAGCTGGGCGTGGTGACTCACACCTGTCATCCCAGCACTTTGGAAGGTGGAGGCAAGAGGATTGCCTGAGCTCAGGTGTTCGAGACCAGCTTGGGCAAATGGTGAGCCCTCATCTCTACAGTAAATCAAAAGATGAGCCAGGCGTGGTGGCACATGCCTCTGGTTCCAGCTACTCGGGAGGCTGAGGTGGAAGGATCACCTGAACCCAGCAGGTCGAGGCTGCGTTGGCTGTGAGCGTGCCACTGCCCTCCAGCCTGGGCAACAGAGTACAGCTCTGACTCAAATATTTTCAATTTGAAAAAAATGAAAAGAAGACCAGCAGCAGTGCCTTAAGTTGGCCCCAGACACGCCCTCCTCGTTGGCCCCAGGGTCCCAGTAGGGAAGGACACTCAGTTGGAAGCTGCGCTCCCACTCCCCCCTTTGGCTTTCCCTCCCACCCAGGTGCTGCTCTCCCTGCGCATTTTGCTGCTGATGAAGCCCAGTGTGCTGTCCAGAGTCAGTCACCAGGTTGCCTATGGGCTCCACGAACTCCTGAAGACCAATGCAGCCAACATCCACTCAAGTGATGATTGGGCCACCCTCTTCACACTGCTGGAGTGCATCGGCTCAGGTGTGAAGCCTCCGGCAGCTCTGCAGGCCCCGGCCAGGGCCGAAGCGCCTGATGCTGGTAAGCCCTCTGCTGGGGAGACTCGGGCTGGCGCATAAACAGCTATGCCCCAGGAGTTGGAACAGAAAAACAAAAACAGGCTGTTGTGCTCAGCTGATGGCACTCTGCAGCTCTGCTGTCTGCCTCCAGTGCTGGCTGGCCAGCCAGCCGGTGCACATAGGTTACACAGCATGAGGGCAGCGCGTCCTGCGGGAGGCTGTGAAGCCAGGCTTTCTGCTGTCCTGAGGATTGCTTCCCCAGAAGCTGCATCCTTGCCCCCACTCCCCTCTCCTGACAGCTGCTACTAGATGTCATCAGGAGCCCAAATTAGCCCGCTGCCCTATTTGGTCAAGAGAGAGGCTGCCCAAGCCAGCGTTCGGCCCTCTGAGACAGGACTGAAAGGAAGCTGTGCCAGAGAGGAGGCCAGGCTTCAGCCCCTTTCTGCCAAGAGCCCAAGGGTCCCTTATCCCAGGTCCCATCCCGCCCTGACTCTGCCTTTCTGCCTGCCTGGCTCAGGGGCCCAGTCAGACAGTGAGCTCCCATCCTACCATCAAAATGATGTGAGCCTGGACCGAGGGTACACTTCCGACTCAGAGGTCTACGCTGAGCACAACAGGCCTGGCAAGATACACCGGTCAGCCACAGACGCCGACGTGGCCAACAGTGGCTGGCTAGTGGTAAGCGGGGGTGTGGGCAGTGGGCGAGCCTTCTCTCCTTGGCCTGGGGGTGCCTGGCCTTCCGTGAGCGTGCCTGGGGGCAGCTAGGTCAAGCCTGGGTCCCCAGCGCCTTCGTGTGCCTCACAGGTGGGAAAGGACGACCTTGACAGCCCCAAGCCAGGCCCAGGATCCAGCCGTCCAGGAGCTTCACCCCTGGTCAATCAGTACAGCCTGACGGTGGGACTGGACCTGGGGCCACATGACACCAAGTCCTTGCTGAAGTGTGTGGAGTCGCTGTCCTTCATCGTGCGCGATGCTGCCCACATCACACCCGACAACTTTGAGCTCTGTGTCAAGACTCTGCGCGTCTTTGTGGAGGCCAGTCTGAATGGCGGTGGGTCACCTGGGGGGGCGCGGTTGGGGCGTCACCCTGTGACCGCAGAGGAGCGGGGGGGGGGGGGGGGGGAGACAGGCAGGGCGTCTGTGCCTGTAGGTGCGGAAATGGGACCTGCGTCCGGCTCTGCCCAGGGTGCAAGTCCCAGGAGAAACGTGGCAAGAGTCACAAATACGACAGCAAAGGGAACCGCTTCAAGAAGAAGCCCAAGGAGGGTTCGGTGCTGCGGCGGCCTCGCGCCTCTGGCCAGCACGCCACCCGGGGTGGGCACAGTGATGACGACGAGGACGAAGGTGTGCCTGCCAGCTACCACACGGTGTCTTTACAGGTCAGTCAGGACGTAAGTACGGCACCCGTTCCTTCCTCTCCTCCCCCGCACGCGACTCGGGCACCTGGGTGGGGCCAGGGAAAGGCAGGGGCGAGGGAGGGCTGTGTGTCCTGCCCAGGCCCTGGGCCACCGCACGGCAGTTCCCTCTCCAGGGCCTCCCGGCAGTCTGCAGCTATTTTTAAACTAAGGTTTACTATTTTTTGAATAGGTAATATATGTACGCGGTACAAAGTTCAAAAGGTGCAAAGGGGGAAACTGATCAAAGCAAGTTTCCATCCCTACTCTTGTCTCCAGCCACCAAGTTCCCTTCTCTTGAGGCAGCCACAGTCACAGTTTCTTGTGTGACCTTCCATAGTTACAGGGTGGCCACTCAAGGCACTCTGAGCAGACTTGAGATCACTAAGTAAGTGGCGAACCAGTTGCCTTAAATGGAATATCCTTAGAAAAACGGTGAAAACGAAACTTTACGAAATCTGCCTGGACGCTACTGCCCATCACAGCCTCTGAGCCTGAGGCTGCTATTCGCGCTTCAAACGAGATTCACAGGATGAGGCTTTCTCTGCCATCAGAAGGTGTGAAATAGAATCGAGAAGGAAGGACCTTTCTCGTCGCCTGAGTCAGTGCTGTCGCGTCCTCACGTCCCTGACGCCTCCTGCGCCGGGAGTGATGCCTGACCCTGAGAAACAGGCCAGGGCTGGAGCCACCCGCTCAGCGGGTCAAGGAAAGGGGGCAGCCAGAGGGGCACTGTGTGGCGTGGTTGGTGCTGGGAGCCCTGAAGACAGCCAGGGACAGCAAGGGGGGAGGGAACGGGGTCTCCCGAGCAGACCCCACTCACTCTGCTGTGATCTCAGTTGCTAGACCTGATGCACACCCTGCACACGCGGGCGGCCTCCATCTACAGCTCGTGGGCGGAGGAGCAGCGCCCCCTGGAGACCGGGGGCAGGAGGATCGAAGCAGATTCTCGCACCCTCTGGGCCCGCTGCTGGTGCCCTTTGCTGCAGGGTAAGCCTGGGCGATGGGCGGGGGAGGGTGGGGTGAGCCGGAGCTCGGGAGCACCGGGCCCTGGGGCCGAGACACCGAAGGGCCCCTCCCGACCCTATCCCTGCTCTCAGGCATCGCCTGCTTGTGCTGTGATGCCCGGCGCCAGGTGCGGATGCAGGCCCTCACCTATCTGCAGCGAGCACTCCTGGTGCACGACCTGCAAAAGCTGGATGCCCTGGAGTGGGAGTCCTGCTTTAACAAGGTAGGATGTCCTGCTGGCCTCGAGGTGGCGCTCGCGTCCTAGCACCAGGGAGCCAGGCAGCCTGAAGAGCCCCGAGTGGCCGTTTGGGCCGGAGACACACCTTCCCTTCGGCCCCATGCCTGTCCACCCCGTGCCTGGCTTCATCGGGGCAAGGCTGCCCGATGGACCCTGCAGGAGACGCTGGGTGTCACCCCACCAGGTGCTGTTTCCTTTGCTGACCAAGCTCCTGGAGAACATCAGTCCTGCAGACGTGGGTGGGATGGAAGAGACCCGGATGAGGGCTTCTACACTGCTCTCCAAGGTACTCCCCCATTCTGCACCCCTGCCTTCTCCCAGAAAGGGAAGCCAGGGCTCTGGCAAGACTAGAGATGAGTGCGGGCGCTCGGGACACCGGCGCAGGGATGCAACAGACGCCAGGGCCTGGGCGGTCTCGGGATGCCCACATGAGCTGGGGCAGGCCTGCCGAGGGCTCCTACAGCCCCTTGCTGAAGGGCCTGTGTGTGGTAGGTCTTCTTGCAGCACCTGTCCCCGCTGCTGTCGCTGTCTACCTTTGCGGCCCTCTGGCTCACCATCTTGGACTTCATGGACAAGTACATGCACGCGGGCTCCAGTGACCTGCTGGTAGGTGCTCCCTTGGCTCAACCCTGCTGCCCGCCCGCCCCCACCCACCCGCTGGGAAGTATGCTGCCCTGTGTGCGATGCGCCTCCCTTGTCCTCACGCACCCCACCCCCTGCCTGCAGTCAGAGGCGGTCCCCGAGTCTCTGAAGAACATGCTCCT
Organism: Carlito syrichta; assembly: GCF_000164805.1. Classification (NCBI taxonomy): domain Eukaryota; kingdom Metazoa; phylum Chordata; class Mammalia; order Primates; family Tarsiidae; genus Carlito; species Carlito syrichta. The sequence goes on from NW_007059726.1 coordinate 131,058, forward strand.
GGTGATGCACACGGCGGAGATTTTCCGCAGCGCAGACGCCCGGGGAGGCCACCCCTCCGCCCTCTGGGAGATCACCTGGGAGCGCATTGACTGCTTCCTGCCCCATCTGCGGGACGAGCTCTTCAAGCAGACGGTCATCCAGGGTATGGGCACCCAACTTCCTCAAGTCCCCAGAGCCAACCGCTCTCTGTACCCAGGGGGTGGGCAGCCCGGAGGAAGCAGCACTCTGCAGAGGGATGCACTGAGCGTTGCCTCTGGACCCTCGGCCCTCCCAGACCCCCTGCCCGTGGAGCCCCCTGGCCAGAAACCCCTGGCCTCGGCGCACCTGACGCCTGCTGCTGGTGACACCAGGACGCCTGGCCATCCCCCTTCCCCGGAAGCACCCTCGGAGCTGGGGGCCTGTGGTGAGTCCCGGACTGGCCTGCTGAGTGTGGGCTGGAAGCAGGGAGGGAGGCAGCCAGGGGCGCCTGTCTACCAGCCCTCCTGTGGGAACTGGCAGGACCAGGGAGCCCCGGGAGCTAGCGTGCGACGCTTCAGCTTGGGAGGAGAGGGCTGGGGCTGGGACTGGAAGGGACGCACAGAGGTTGCCCCCGAGGATTCTAGGCAAGACCAGGCCCCCGTGACAAAGCAGTACAGCCAGGGAGGGGAGGCCAGTTTGAGGCAGCCAGTGCCCAAGTGAGCTTGGGGAAGCCTCGGCTCTTCGGACTCTGCTCACAGGCTCCGGGGAGCAGCAGAGGTGTGGGAACCAGCTGGGGAGCGTGAGCGACGCCTTGTGCCCACAGGTGTCTGATGGCAGCCACCTTGCTCTCCCTACAGACTTGGAGAAGCCCGAGGGCCCCCGAGCCGCTGGCAGCAGCTCCCCGGGGTCCACAGTGGCCTCCAGCCCCAGCAGGCTGAGCCCTGCCCCAGAGGGCCCAGCCCCGCTGGCTCAGCACCCACTGATTCTGCAGCCCCTGGCATCCCCGCTGCAGGTGGGCGTGCCCCCCATGCCTCTGCCCATCATCCTCAACCCGGCGCTCATTGAGGCCACCTCCCCGGTGCCCCTCCTGGCTGCACCACGCCCCACAGATCCCATGCCTGCCTCTGAGGTCAACTAAGGCGGTTGCCCCTGAGATGAGGACCGGTGCTTCCCAGCAGGCTGTCCAGGGACCACAGACTCTTCTGACCAGGCCGAGCTGCTGTGGCGGCCATGTGGATGGGGACCTAAACAAGAGAAAGCTTGGACAGCCCTGGCAGAGACCCCCGGTCAGACTGCAGGCCCTCCTTCCTCTGCTCTCCATCCCTGGGGTGCAGCCTGAGCGCGCCCTCGGGTGTTCCCTGCAGCCGCTGCCTCCAGCCCGGCAGCTCTGGGGAGGCGGCGCTGTGCCAGCCCTGCCGGGCCGGGCCCCTCCTACCCGCGGCCAGTGCCCGGGCCACACCCAGCCACTCTGCACTTTGTCTCCCTCCCCCAGCCCTGGGCCACCTCCAGTTCTTCCTCTTGTACTAACAGTCGGTCAGTTGGAGGGTCGACTGGCATGGAGGGGGCAGGGGCTGGACGGAGCCTGCCCACAGGAGCATGTACATACCGAAAAGCGGGATGGCGGCGGACTTTTATGATACAATAAATGTCCTTACACAGCAGCGCCTTCCCTCCACTTCCTTCCGAGTCCATGGGCCAGGGTGCCCGGAGGAAAGCAAGCTGGGCCTGCCTCGGCCGCCAGCTGCTGGGACAGGCTGCGCTTCCTTCACAGTGCCACCCACCACGGCCCCCGCAGTGTGCCTCTTCACACACGTGTGCCTGAGGCCTGGGCTGTGTCCTCTGTGCCTGCTTCACAGGAGACACGGGAGGTGGCCTGGCCAGGAACGGCTGTGGTCACCACAGGCCCTTGAACCCTCCCTCCACAGCCCCAGCCCATGAGCACTAGGAGCCCTGGGTGTGGACAGCGGAGGGCCTGCCCTTGGCTGCCCTGCGCGTCCCTGGCCGCAGGGTGTGCAGGCAGCCCAGACTGAGCAGGGACCGCGCAGCCCACCAGCAGGCCTCACTGCAGCACGACTGCGTCAGGGCCAGGCCGGCGGGCGCGTGGCCTGCCGGGCCGAGGTGCTGTGGGCGTGTGCTGTCGTGACGTGGATATGTTGTCTTCAACCCGACTTCCTGGCATCCAACTCCTAAAATAGTCAGAATCTCCACAGTGGTGTCTTTGCATGCCAACAACTGGCTGGTGACTGGCAGCCCTCCGGGGGCTTCAAGACGGGGCTGGTGACCAAGGCAGGGTGAGAGGGCTGGACTTTCCCCAAGGAGGGCAGAGGGGCTGAAGCTTAAGTTGATCCCCAGTGGCCAGTGGTTCAGTCGATCCCATCGACGTAATGAAGCCTCGGTGGAAACCCAGAAGGGCAGGGTCTGGAGAGCTTCTGCATAGCAGAACACGTGGAGACTCACAGGAAGCTGAATGAGAACCACCACACTCCGGTAGGGAGGCACCCCAACTCCACGGGACAGAAGCTCTGGGCTCCAGACCCTTCCAGACCACGTACTGTGTAGCCATCTGGCTATTTACTTGCATCCTTTAAAACATGTGCTTTGGGCCAGGCTCGGTGGCTCAGCCTGTAATCTCAGCACTTTGGGAGGCTGAGGCGAGTGGACTGCCTGAGCCTGCGGGTTCAAGACCAGCCTGGGCAACTTGGTGAGACCTCTTCTCTACAATAAATCAAAAAAAAATTAGCCAGGTGTGGTAGCGCATGCCTGTCATTCCGGCTACTTGGAAGGCTGAGGCGAAAGGATTGCCAGAGCCCAGCAGGTCGACACTGGGGTGGCCGTGAGCGTGCCACTGCACTCTAGCCTGGGTGACAGAGTGAGACTCCAACTCAAAAAGTAAATAAACAAATAAATAAATAATATGCTTTGTAAAAATAAAAAAATTTGGTCAGGCGCAGTGGCTCATGCCTGTAATCCCAGCACTCTGGAAGGCCAAGACGGAAGAATCGCCCTGGAGTTCAAGACCAGCTTAGGCAACATAGCAAGACCTCATCTCTATTAAAAAAAGAAAGTAGGTGTGGTGTGTGCCTATAGTCCCAGCTTCTTGGGAGGCTGAGGCGGGAGGATCACTTGAGCCCAAGAGGTCAAGGCTGTGGTGAGCCAGCATCACGCGAGTGAGACTTCAACTAAAAAAATTAGCCGGGCACAGTGGCTCAAGCCTATAATCCCAGCACTTTTGGAGACCGAGGCGAGAGGAGGATGGCCTGAACCCAGGAGTTCGAGACTAGCCTCGGGAACTTGGTGAGACCTCATCTCTACAGTAAATCAAAAAATTAGGTGTGATAGCGTGCGCCTGTAGTTGCAGCTACTTGGAAGACTGAGGTGGAAGGATCGCCGGAGCCCAGCAGGTCGAGGCTGCGGTGGCTGGGAGTGTGCCACCGCGCTCCAGCCTGGGCAACAGAGTGAGATACCGACTCAGAAAAAATTGGAAATTAAAAATACCCTTTGTAAGGTCGGGCTCGGTGGCTCAGTCTGTAATCCCAGCGCTTTGGGAGGCTGAGGTGAGTGGATTGCCTCAGCCTGCAGGTTCAAGACTCGCCTGGGCAACTTGGTGAGACCACATCTCTACAATAAATAAATAAAAAAATTAGCTGGGCGTGGTAGCACGCGCCTGTAGTTCCGGCTACTCGGAAGGCTGAGGCAGAAGGATCCCCGGAGCCCAACAGGTCGAGGCTGTGGTGGCTGGGAGCGGCCACTGCACTCCAGTCTGAGTGACAGAGTGAGACTCTAACTCAGAAAAAAAAATGCACTTTGAAATAAGCTGGCAGATGCAATAAGTGCCCTCAAGTTCTGTGAGCCGCTCAGCAAATTAGTTAAGCCCAATTCACGGCCAGTCGGCCAGAAGCACAGGCAAAGCCACCTGGGGCTTGTGGTTGGCATTGGAAGCTGGGGGCATCTTCGGGGACTGAACCCTCAACCTGACTCCAGGTAGACAGTGTCATGGTGGAGTTGGAGGACGCCAGCGGGTGTCTGCTACAGACTGACTGCTTGCTTGGTGTGGGGGAAACCACCTCCGACATTTGGTTACAGAAGTCGTCTGTGTTGCTTGTAGGTGGAAGAAGCACTTGGAGGCCGGCTACAGTGGCTCACACCTGGAATCCCAGCGTTTTGGGGAGGCCGAGGATAGAGGATTGCTTGAGCCCAGAAGTTTGAGACTGGCTTGGGCAACACAGTGAGGCCCCGTCTCTACAAAAAAAATCAAAGTTAGCTGAGCATGGCAGCACACACTTGTAGTCCCAGGTGCTCGGGAGGCTGAGGCAGAAAGATTGCCCGGGCCCAGGAGTTGGAGGCTGCTGTCGCCACTTGCTGCACTCCAGCTTGGGCAACCCTAATCACAAAAAAAACACTCAGGGTGTTTCCCCCTCAGGAGGGACCCAGGTAGTGAGGCAGCTGCTTCCCTCCTGGGGGTGGAAGCAGGGCCCTGTCACACCTGCTGGCCTGCCTCGTGGAGAGTCAGGGCCTCACTGGGTCCCTTTGCTCAGCTCGGCCACACCCTGGACACCAGAGCCTCCACACGGGCCCCCTGGGTGTGGAGAGGGTGCTCGGGAGCGGGATTCGAAGCCCAGGCAAGAGCCCCCTTGTCCCCCCCTCCTTCCCCAGGAAGATCAGGGAGCAGGGAACCCAGAGAGGGCAGCGGTGTCTGCAGCTGCAGCCGCCAGACGACCTGGCCTCGGGGCGTCCTCCTGTCTGAGCCCCAGGCTCTGCTCCAGCAGTTCTGGGAGGGAGGAGGGCCTGAGCCCAGGTACCGGAGGCTGTGGTGAGCCTTCAGCGTGCCACCGCACCCCAGTCTGGGCGACAGAGACCCCGACTCAAAAAAGTAAAGTGAGCTGGGCTCGGTGGCTGTAATCCCGTGCCTTGGGAGGCTGAGGTGAGTGAATTGCCTGAGCCCGTGGGTTCGAATGTGCCTAAGCAGGGGGAACAGCGAGGGGAAGCAGTGTTGACTGCGGCAGGGAATTCTGAAGCCCACGCTGTGACCAAGGACTGTGACACGCCAGTGTCCCTTAACTGGTTTCGGAAATCAGGAGAGAGCGATTGCAAACCAACCCTCTCACTGCTAAGTGGCAAGGAAAACATGTGCCGGGGCTCATTCTGTCACAGAAGAACAGCGGGGCCTGTGCTTGGTGACGTTGTCTCTTCGGCTGTGAAGAAGGCTGCAAGGGGTCCTTGACTTGGGCCTGAATGCTGCCCAGCGAGAGCGCGGCTTGGCGACGTGGAAGTCCCGGACCTCGGGGGAAAGCAGTATGGAGTCAGAGGGGAAGGCGGATCTTGGTGACATCCCCCACCAGAAAACTAGGATTGCAGGTTTTCCTAAGTCCGGAGAAAGCTGGGCGTGGTGGCTCACACCTGTCATTTCAGCACTTTAGGAGGCCAAGGCGGGAAGATCACTTGAGCCCAGTAGTTCAAGACTAGCCTGGGCAACGTGACAAGACCTTGTCCCTGCCAAAAAAAAAAGTGAAAATTAGCCAAGGTCAGGCTCAGTGGCTCAGTCTGTCATCCCAGCCCTTTGGGAGGCCGGGCGAGAGGACTGCCTGAGCCCAGGGATTCGAGACCAGCCTGGGAAACTTGGTGGGACCTCGTCTCTACAATAACCTCGAAAAGTCAGCTGGGCGTGGGAGCGTGTGCCTGTCATTCCGGCTGCTCGGAAGGCCGAGGCAGAAGGATCCCCTGAGCCCGGCAGGTCGAGGCTGCGGTGGCCGGGAGGATGCCACCGCCCTCCAGCCTGGGTGACAGAGTGAGACTCCAACTAAAAAAAAAAAACTTACCAGGCATGGTAGCGCACGCCTGTCGTTCCAGCTACTCGGAAGGCCGAGGCGGAAGGATGGCCGGAGCCCGGCAGGTCGAGGCTGCGCGGGCGGGAGCGGCCGCTGCCCTCCAGTCTGGGCGACGGAGTGAGACTCCCACTCAAAAAAGCATTAAATGTAAAAACTTGGTCGGCGTGGTGGCGCGTGCCTGCAGGCACAGCCGCTCCGAGGCTGAGGCGGGAGCCGGGGCTCGAGGCTGCAGGGACCTACGGTCACACCACTGCACTCCGCGGGGCGGCAGAAACGTCCCCGACTCCCCAAGGCCAGCGGCGGGGTCGGAGCGGAAGCCGCGAGGGCGCGGAGAGGCGGTCGGCGCGGGG
>NW_007059727.1:0-1430 GCF_000164805.1 Carlito syrichta
CAGTCTGGGTGACAGAGTGAGACTCCAACTCAAAACAAACAAACAAACAAACAAAAACAACTTTCCTTTCCTCCCCGACCTGTCAAAGGGAATTCTCCCTTCACCCAAATCCCCGAAGAGGAAGGGTTCTTGCTTATGGAAGAAAAGCTATGTGCATCCAAAGAGAGAAGCTGGGACGGAGGTAGCAGGTGCTATCGAGAAGAGAAAACACTCTGGAAGTGGATGCCAGAGCAAGACTTGAAGATGATGAGGATTTGAAGAAAGGTTTGTAGCTGCAGTGCATTGAATTTGAAGAAAGGTTTGTAGCTGCAGTGCATTGAAGGCAGTGATTAGACAGAAGGGATTTTAGTTAAGTGCTGATGTGAAATATGGTTTTGGATTCTTTTGGATGTTCTTTGAGAGATACAAGTAAAAAGTGAAAGTCTTTTAGAATATATTTTTTTTTTGGTTGTTGATTTTTGCTTCTTTAAATGCAAATTCATGCAGAGATGGGTACTCACTTCTGAATGCATAAGTGGCACATCCAGTCCCCACTCCTACCCCTAGGACATGACCATTTCTAGCAGAGGGAACAAAGAATGCAAAGTCCCCAATGGGAGCAAGCTTGGGATACTGGAGGAAGTCATGGACTGGAGCTTAGTGAGAGACAGGAAGTTACAAAATGAGGTGGACGTGAGGGTCAGGGACCAGGTCCTGTAGTTCTTCACAGGTCTCAGAAGACTTGGTGGTCCATTCTAGTGTAAAGGAAAGTCGCTGGGAAGTTCTCAGCAGAGGAACAGTGTTAAGAACTGAATGTTTATGTCCCTCCCAAATTCACATGCTGAATTCCTAGCCCCCAATATGATGGTCTTAAGAGGTGGGGATTTGGGGAGGTGATCGGGTCATGAGGTTGAGTTCTTATGGGTGGGACTAGTGCCCTTATGAGAAGAGGCATGCGAGTTTGCTCTCTGCCACATGAAGATGCAAGAAGACAGCCCTCTGAAAACCAGGAAGTGTCCCGCAGATCCCTGATCAGCCAGCCACCTTGATCTTGGACTTCGCAGCCTTCAGAACCGGCAGATATAAAGTTCTGTTGTTTATAAGCCACCAGGTTATGAAAATTTGTCTCAACAGCCCCGACTGACTGAGACAATTAGAATCATTTATTGTATTTTTAAAAATACTTTCTGTTTTCCATGAGGAGCCTGGATTCATGGGGCGGGTGGTAATAGAATTGGGGAGATCAGTAAAGAGGCTTTTACATGTCTGGTTGGCTTGAATGATGCTGGTGACAAGGGGTTGGAGAGATGGGCACAGATTTGGGGCATGCTTAGAGATCGAGCTGACGAGATTTGCTGATGAGGTAAGATAGGGAAGTTGAGGAAGAAAGGAGAAAGCAAGGGTCTCCCATAAATGTTGAGCAGAAGTCTCAGTGTAATATTGTCATTTAT
>NW_007059728.1:0-3057 GCF_000164805.1 Carlito syrichta
GCTTTTTCTCTCTGTCCCCGCCACTCTCTACTCTCTGCTCTCTTCTCTCTCGGTCTCTCTCTCTTTTTCTCTCTCTCTCGTCCTTCCTCGGTTACAGTCCCTTCGTGTAACTGCCCCTTTAATAAATCTCTCAGTTCAAACCGGCGTGGAGTTGTTACTGGGCGCCCCAAAACTTCTTTCACTAGTAGGTTCATCATTAGTGTTCAATATCAGTCTCTATGCCTTTTGGTAAGCATTTGTGAGAAACTCACGACTACCTTATAACAAACATAATATCAAGTCATCAATTCCTACGTACTTTTGGAACCCAAATATATTTCTTTTTAGGTTTTTTGTATTTGTGACTCACCCTAATCAAATACATTTAATGAAATCACTAAATAATTAAATAACTAGTCCCAATCCCTTATTATTCAGTCACTTTTTGATGAATTTCAATGGATACAAGCAACTGTCTTTGTGGTAGATAAGTCAGAGCCGTGTGTGAGGGAACCACAGTTTTAACTGACATGAAACATAATGGTGTTGTATGTGGTTGTATTGTCAAAATTTCTGTTTTAGGTTTCTGTAACTGTCTTTAAAAGTACAGTAAAACTTAGTGACACAAAACGTGATTTAATGTTTCCCATAGTTCTGTGCATTGACATGACTAATTTGTATGGTATGTGGTATTGGCTGAGTGAGGCCACATTCAACTGGGAAGTCAGCTGAGGCTGAAATGATCAAAATGTTGACTTACTCCCTGGGGTGCCTCTACAAATAACCTCTAGATAAACACAAGTCTAGTGACTGGCTTCCAAAAGGTAAAAAGCAGGAGATTCCTGTCTTCCCAACACCTGGGCCCAAAAAAGTCATTCCAGCTACATTCAAAGCAAGTCATGAGACCAGACCAGTTTCAAGGAGAGAAAATACACTCTACCATGATGGAGAGAGTGGCAGAGATGCACAGGGATAGAAAAGAGAGTTGATGGACATATTGGAAGACCATCCATTGTACTCTTCCAAAATAACTCACATCCCTATATCTACATTCGCATCTCCTCCAAAAGTCATACCCCATTATGAAACCAGCTCCAAGTCCAGGATTCTGTCACCTCAATCAGGCCCAGATATGGGTAAAACACCTGGATGCCAGAGATCAGATGCAGAAATTTGGGCACAGTTTGCAACATAGAATGTAAAACCTCTGTATTGTGACTGGACAGCTGTTAATGGGGGAAGAATGGACAATGGGAAAATTTCTAAGGAAACTGGAAAAAAGGTAGATTGTGTTATGTATTGGCAGGAACATGTACAGCTATTGCCTGAAGTTACTTGGAAGACAGAAAAAAAGTAGAAAATAAACTCTGGATCTGGCTGGGAAGATTTCTAGGCAGAACTTTGAAATGGCTTTTTAAGCTACTTCTGAGAAAATATTGCAAGAGACAGATGAACTAAAGAAGGAAAGTTTCAATTTTCAAGAAGAATTGAAATATTTTTAATCCAAGTATTTTGGGGTTGGAAAATAACACTGTTTCTCATTCCCAATTGTTCAAACCAGCAAAAGACTTTCAAAGCAAAAAGTAGATTCAGGGAAAAGATGAAATTGAGGCAAACCAACTATACACATATACTACTGCTTTTTAAGAATTCTGTAAGATTTAAGACAGTGCCTTGTAGATACTTTCAACCAGACAAAAGCCTTTTAAGGATTTTAAAGCTATCACCCCAGGGCAACATGAATCTCAATACAAAGTAGAGACAGAAGAGATTGCCTTGAGGAGATTGGTGGTTGTGACTTTTTCCTCAAATAGTGGATTATAATGTGATATATTGGAAACCCACAGTGTTTATTGAGGTAGTTGAATTATATTGTGACAAAGAAAAGGGATAAAGAAAGTTTAACATGAAAAGAAGTATTTAGAACCCCAACTTTCCATGGGCAGGATGAGGGCTGAGAAAGCCTTCATAGAAGCTATAAAGAGAGGACATTTCTTATGGCAATAATTAGGGACAGAAGCAAGAGTCCAGGATGGTGCTTTCAGTCATAGAAAATAAATTACAGGGAATAGACTGGATCCTAATCAAGGAACATTTTCAGCACAAAGTAAGTGTGCTCTGGGGAAATAGACCTTATATTCAGTGAGTCCCTTTTGGATTTCAGATCTCCATCTGAAAAGATCCACACTGGAAGAGCTTTATCTAGATATGAATGTGGACCACAAGATACAAGTCTTTAAGTATGATCCCATAATTAGATAAGACTTTTGTGTCTTAAGTAAGGGTGAGAGTCTTTTATATAAGGAATGAATGTCAACTGTTGTGACCAGAGGGTGGATTGTGCTAAATTGGCTGCAAGTATTACTATCAACAATTGATTCTGTTCCAGTATGCTCATGATGTTCCTGCACTAGAAGGTGGAGCCTGTTTCTTCTGTCCTTGAACCTGAGATAGCCTTGTGACTTGCTTTGACTAACAAAATATTGGAAAGTGGAGGTTCTGTGACTTCGAGTCCAGGCTTTGAGAGAATGAACAACTTCCACTTTCTATCTCTCTTAAGTCCTGAGCCACTAGTCAAGAAATCTAATTCTCTTGTTGGAAGAAGACGGTATGGGGGGATGTGAGACTATCTTAAATGTTCCATCTGAACTCCTAGCTAAAAGCAACCCTGTGATTACCCCAATTGACCCCACGTGAGACCAAGTCAACCCAAAGAAGCATCGGAAATAGGCCAGGCTCGGTGGCTCAGCTGTAATCCCAGCACTTTGGGAGGCTGAGATGAGTGGATTGTCTGAGCCCACAAGACCCACCGGGGCAACTGGGCAAGACCTCGTCTCTACAATAAATCAATAATTAGCCAGGTGTGGTAGTGCGTGGCTGTAGTTCCGGCTCCGTAGAAGGCTGAGGTGGGAGGATCACCAGAGCCCCCAGATCGAGGCTGCGGTGGCAGGGAGCATGCCACTTCACTCCAGCTTGGGTAAGACTCCAACTCAAAGATGGAAGGAAGGAAAGAAGGAAGGAAGGAAGGAAGGAAGGAAGGAAGGAAGGAAGGAAGGAAGGAAGGAAGGAAGGTAGGAA
>NW_007059728.1:3077-13758 GCF_000164805.1 Carlito syrichta
AATATGTTTTAGGGTCTTCGGGTTCTTTTTAGCATTTGAATATTGCTTTCTTATCATTATGTTAAAAAAGCCAAATCCTATTATCTCTTAGGCTTTATTTTAGAAAAACTGGTAACATTCTACAATACATATATAACTTTTCAAAGTCATCAACTTCAGGCTTCATAGACAATGCCACATAGAAATATGACATGTTTAAAAAAGAAGGAAGGAAGGACAGAAAGAAAGAAAGAAAGAAAGAAAGAAAGAAAGAAAGAAAGAAAGAAAGAAAGAAAGAAAGAAAGAAAGAAAGAAAGAAAGCTCAGAAATAACAAATCGCTCTCCTTTCAGGACTGTAATTCTTTTCTGTTGGAAAGTGCAAAATTACCACAAGTTTAGTCGCTTAACACAACCCATCTTCTCACAGGTCCCCTGCACCAGGAGTCAGGTCACAGCCTAGCCAGGTTCTCTTCCCGGGACCTTGCAAAGTTGTAATCAAGATGTTACACAAGCTGCCATTTCATCCAAGTCTTAACTAGCAAAGAAGAATTCACTTCCAGGCTGTTTCAGAGAGTGAGCAGAATTTGTTTCTTTGCAGCTATATGCCTGAAGGCCTTGGTTTCTTCCTGGCTGTCAGCTGAAGACTCTTCTTAAGTCCCAAAGGCTACCTGTAGTCCCTGGCTCATGGCCTTCTCCATACACCATTCACTGGTATTTGTTTTTCTCCAACTGCTAAGTCAGGGTCTCATATAACATAATCAAAGGTGACAGCCCACCCCTTGTATTGTATAATATAACCTAATCACACAAGAGCAATCACATCACCTTTGCATATTCTAATAGTTCAGAGCAAGCCATAGATGCTACTCCCATTTAAAGGCATTTGTACAGATTTCATTTATACAAGGGCATGACACGATGGTGGCCACCTTAGCATGTCTGCCATAGTTACCAAGTTTCAGATAGCTTCTCAAGCAGCTGTAGAAAGCTAAAACTCATCTTCATTCCAGCAGCAACTCTGCAACTGAGTAAAATCTGTCATTTTTAGTCACTCAAGTAAGGAACCTATTCAGAGAAGTCAATTCATTAAGTGTTTACAAAATTAAAGAAGCATCTCTTCTATATTAATCTTGGCCATAATACTTAAGTAGAGAGCACATCTCACCTGAGTTAGCAGGTGAGAAAAAGAACCCCTCTAGAAAATCTGTAGGCTATCTCACACATTGGGCTCAAGCTGAGCTGTATCCTATCCATAGTCTGCTTTTATACTCAAGATGCAAGTACATTCTTGTAAAGGTAGAGCTATATTAGAAACACACCATTTCAGACCTTAAGAATGCCGTTCAAAAAAAGTTGCAGTACTCCCTCTCTCTCAACATCAGATGATCTTGAAAGCTACAGGTCAACAGTTCTGTATGCTCAGTAACAAGGGCCTTTGAATGTTCTAACATTTGTACTAACAAATCAAACCACCCTAAGTGAAAATGGAAAAATAAGACCATGCTGATTCCCTAACTGTAGGGGGAGCTCCCAGGGTATGCTTCCCTCAGAGAGCTGTTTACCAAGATATCCAAAATCAGCATGCATCATTCAGGTGGGGATTATATAATAGTATGATCTTTCTATAAATCGCTGCAAATGTTGCTTCATTGTAAACATTAATAGTAACTTACATAAACTATGTATAATAATGTCTTACATAGAAGATACTTTATGTCCTCTACTCAATTAACACTCAAAACAACCCTATTGTAGGTACTATTGTAAATCTTTTTTTCTTTGTTTTGAGTCTGAGTCTCACTCTGTCGTCCAGGCTGGAGTGCAGTGGCACGCTCATGGCAACCTCCACCGGCGGGGCTCAGGTGATCCTGTAGTGCCTGGAACTACAGGTACGTGCCACCACACTCAGTTAATTTTTTGATTTGTTGTAGAGATGAGGTCTTGACATGTTACCCAAGCTGGTCTCAAAGCCATGAGCTCAGGCAATCCTCTTGTCTCAGGCTCCCAAAGTGCTGGGATTGTAGGCATAAGCCACCATGCCTGGCTATAAATCTTTTTTAAAAAGTAAACAAGGAAAGTATCTTAGAGAGTTTGTTAAAATGCCAAAGTTCACACAGCTGGGAATTCACGAAGCTATGACTTCAAAGTTACTAATTTCCACAGGACTGCTAAAGTTCATATATTTTATGCATTAAGACAAACTGCTCCTTCATTCATCGGCATAAGTGGATGACATCAGAACTTTCTGGGAAGGATTTGGTTTGCACCACTGAAACCTAAGTACTCTTCTCATTAGAAACCGATCGTAGCCGGGCTCGGTGGCTCAGCCTGTAATCCTGCGCCTTTGGGAGGCTGAGGTGAGTGGATTGCCTGAGCCTGCAGGTTCGAGACCCGCCTGGGCAGCGAGACCTCATCTCTACAATAAATCATCAAAAAAATAAAAATCAACCGGGCGTGATAGCGCACGCCTGTAATTCCGGCTACTCGGAAGGCTGAGGAGGAAGGATTGCCGGAGCCCAGCAGGTCGAGGTTGCAGTAGCCGGGAGCGGCCACTGCACTCCAGTCTGGGTGACAGAGTGAGACTCCAACTCAAAAAAAAAAAAAAAGAAAGAAACCGATCGTAGACATAGGCAAAGATTATCCAAGGTTTTCTTCAAAGAACTGAGATTAAAATGACTGAGAAATGTCATTCCAAATGCAAGGATCACTGGTGTCTGGACATGTGTTTTTTTTGTTTTTGTCTTAAGTTAAAAAGTAAAGTTTGACTAAACGAAATAAGAAGATTTTGGCTCAGACAGAAAAGGTGACTGATTTTACCAATTGTAATGGTAATGAAACTCAGTGGCATTCTAAACACAGAGGACTGAAAAGAAGAATCAGATGGTTTCAGAAAAGTAATTCTAAATTTATGAAAAATAAAGTCCATCGTTTGAAGAAGAACCTTTTGTAAAAGAATAAGTACTTCTAGTCTCATAAATAAAGTGTGAAAAGTCTCTTGCCGCTGAGCAGAAGAGAGTTGCTGTACTTCACACCACAGAACTACACAGAACCGTGAACTTCAAACAGACTAGTCTCAGACGGCTATGAAAACTCAGTAATGTGGAATTCTTCTAGAATCACCACAGAGGCTGAGATGGAGAAGAAAGGCTTGAACATTCACCAGTTTGACCCAGATAGGTTCAAAATAGGATTAAAAGTCCTCATTCACTCATCAATTATTTGTTTTATCATGCATAGTTACTTAACATTCCTACTGCATTCAGTAGGTATTGCGATAAGGAAGACATACCTGGGTCTGCCTTCACAGAGCTCACAGCATAATGGAGTAGTAATTAGTGAACATGCATTTGCAATACAGTAAAGCAAGTCATGTGCTGTGTCATATGAGCCTCAGGAGACAGTCCTGGGTTGAAGGGTGTGTATAGGGCCATATGTCGGGGAAGACTTCCTGGAGGAAATCACACATGTGGTGAAAACTGAATAATGATAGGTAGATGACCAGGTTAAGGAGGCTTGGGGAGTCTGTTTTAGACAGGGAAATGACTTGTGTGAAGACTTAGCAGTGAGATGGAGTAAGATAGGGAGGAAAAATGGAACAAATGGAACAAAAATTTGGTAGAGACCAGGTGCAAAGGTAGGCGTAGCAAGAGGTGATTCAGCCACGGAAGGAGTTTCCAAGTCGTATGAGCCTTCTCTGAGCAATGAAAAGGAGTTTGCACAACAAGAAGCACTGAGGCGAGTACAGTGGTCAGATTATTCTGGCTGCTGTTTAGAAAACCAGTTGGAGATGGCAAGACCGAATAGAGTGAGACTAGCAGGGCAGCCATTGCATGATAGAGGCAGCAGGGTTTTGATGTTGGATTGGCCAGAGAGTCAAGAATAAGAAAGAATCCAGAAGGCTTTCCAGGTTACTGGAGAGCGGATGTGGGGGAATTAGGAAGGGTTATGCGGTGAGTTCATCTGGGGCAAGAAAAGGTCTGTGTGTGTTTCAGAGCCATGAGAGTAAAAAGGTTGGTATGCTTTATTGTTTCTCTTGAATTAGTTTAGCTTTATTTTTTTCTTAAGTGTTCCTAGCATTCCATTTATTTCTACTACTACTATTTTCATGGCTGTCACCTAGCATGTGTTGGACAGTTTAAAGTACGAGACTTTGCACAAATGAATTACATTATTTACATCATTGGAGTCATTGTTTAGAGGAGGCACTGCAGGAAAACTGAGGCTTACTGAGGCTGTGGGACTTGTTTAATGCATGCAGATAACACGTGGAAGAGGAAGGATTTGAATACTGCCTGTGGTCAATCCTGCATTCTCAGTGGGTATGTTCTATTGAAAATAGTAGCGAGCTTGGTAGTTAGAAGAAGAAACAACAGAAAAAGGACATCGATGTAGCCTTTTTAAAGTTCCAAACACATTTCTATAGAGATAAACATGAAGTTAACCTGTAGGAAGTACAGACTTCACTGAGAGAGAGAGAGAAAAGCAAGCATATATCACTCAATGCAGTATGTGAGAATTTCTTTGAGGGGAGTAGGCCAGTGACATTGAGGAAACAATAAAGAGGCTTAACTAAAACTGAAGGATTCTAAAGAAGTCATAGATATAATATAGAGCTAGGGCATTAAATGATGCAAAAATAAATTCTGAATGACTGGATCAGGGTGTGATATGTGAAGGAATGGTAAGACAATCTGAAGTCAGATAATTAAAGGGGTAAGGTGTTTAGTTTTAACTTGTAATCAAATCTTTAAAACAAGTTTTGATTAGAGGAATGAAGTCATTAGATTTACATTTTTTTTTTTTTTGAGTTGGAGTCTTACTCTGTCGCCCAGACTGGAGTAAAGTGGCCGCTCCCGGCCACCGCAGCCTCGACCTGTTGGGCTCAGGTGATCCTTCAGCCTCAGCCTTCCAAGTAGCCAGAATTACAGGCATGTGCTACCATGCCCAGCTGATTTTTTGATTTATTGTAGAGATGAGGTCTCGCTGCCCAGGCGGGTCTCGAACCTGCGGGCTCAGGCAATCCACTCACCTCAGCCTCCCAAAGGCGCAGGATTACAGGCTGAGCCACTGAGCCCGGCTAGATTTACATTTTGAGACAGATAATTTCAGCAGCCAAGCAGAAGATTCAAAAATAACAAGGACTAAGTCACAGAGACCATTGCACACAGAATTTGCAAACCAGGAGGGGATTTGGTCATCCTGATGGTAAATTTTAATTTTCTCAGTAGGAAAAATTTCAAGCAGTGTGCCAAGTTGTTCACTTTGTATAGAAAGATAAATGGCCAGATGTGTGATTATATTCCCATTTATAGGCCGAGGCCAGTGATTTAGCTGGGTGGTCAGGGACTTGGAAGGAACATGATTGGAACATTGGTGGCAAGGAAATTTGGGGAAGAAGTATGTAGTTAGAACTCTCTGAATGGACAAAAAAAAATGAAGATATTTGTGTAACAAGTGAATGAATGCTTACCACAGGGTGACCTCAGCAGAAGAAGAGGATTTTAGTAATTAGGTCAATAGAAAAACCCATTCCGTGGATACCAGTTGGCTTCTTTCTTCAGTCACCCCTGTTGTCAACTGATGGGCTCATAAAAAATGTGGCCCTGGTGGCAGGGATGGAGGTTACGGATGGGCTCAACAACATGACCTTCTGTTCACCAAGGCCAACTTGGCAGGGCTGCTGCTGAGCATCTGATCTGCCACACATAGACCAAGGGATGGACTTGTGATGGTCAGTCTCTTGGTCAACTTGGCTGTGAAGAATGTGCCTTCCCCAAGTATGCCAGACCAGTATGTTGATTAGTGTGAGTTGAAAACATTGAATAAGCTGTAGTTTCAGAAGGAGCTAGCTGTCCTATCTTTTCCTGCATGCAGGAAACTATAATTCCTCTGGGACGGACAGTCTCCTCGTACCAGGGTGAGACTATCTGCCCTTATCACCACAGACTGGGAGTTGCGGGCTACATTGGATCTGAGTAAATATACTTACCAAAATCGCCTATATCTTTCACTAATTTTATACTGTCCTTCCCCATATATCTTCTAGTGATTTCCCTAAAAATTTTCTGTGCCCAGTCAAGTCCCCTTTGTCTTGTAATTTCCTCTCAACTATATCATTTGTCATCTTAAAAAGTGTAAAAGCATCTTGCTTTGGCCACTTCTTCAGACTTCACTGTAGAACAGTGTATGTGTACAACTAATAAGATTTATATGCTTTTTCTTGTTAATCTGCCTGGTGCCAATTTGGTTTCTGAATCCAGCTGAAGAGCCCACTTAGGGCTAAAGGGAGGTTGGAGGTGATCTCTGGCTCCCCTTCAACGGGACAACAGATTCACTAGCTATCTGGTTAAACATTATTTCTGAGTGTCTGTGAGGATGTTTCTAGAAGAAATTGCAATTGAATTAGTGGCCTGAGGAAAGCAGTTGGCCCTCTAAATGTGGATGGGCATCATCTAATCCATTAAGAGCCTGAATGGAACCAAACAATGAAGGAAGGCTGAATTTGCTTTCTGAACTGACTGCTTGAGTTGGAGCTTTGATTCTCTTCTGTCCTCCTCAGTTCTTCTGGTTCTCAGGTGGTTGATCAGACTGGGACTTACACCACCAGCTTTCCTGGACCTCCCGTTTGCAGATAATGGGATTTCTCAGCTCCTGTAATTACATGAGCCAATACCATATTATAAATCTCATGTACTCTGTTTCCCTGGAGAACCCTGACTAATACAGTCACAGACGTGTTTAACCACCATGATGGAAAACAAATACAAAACATACAAACGACAAACAAAACTTTGATGCTAATGCTTTTAAAGTGATTAAGAGTTCTTCAGTATTTGAGAGTCTACACTACTCCTGATTTTCTTATAGATGTCTGCTTCACTTATTTATATTACCACTTTAGTCCCTCAATTAATGACAATTAAGAAAGGAGACAATAAACTGAGGGTCATCCAGACCAAGAATGACTTTAGAATTAAATCAGGACTAGACAGAGATTAGAGACAAAATATAGGAGTTGAAATCAGTGGAGTTGAAAATTGAGAATATTTGTGAGCCACCATAAATGACAAAAGATGATTTCAAGGTAAGTGAGCCCACCCTCTAAGACTCTGCAGTCTGGTAAGAGAAGCACAGTGAGAGTGAAAGTATGGGAAACAGCGACTTAAAAGGATGAGTTTAGGAAGAGTAGTTCATGAAGGAGACTTTAAGGGTAGGTTAGTGTGCAATCTCTGCCTATGTCTGCCCTTCTTATGCCTATGACATTTAGCTGTGAATCATGATTAAAAGAGAAATAAGAAAAAAATGGCTCCACACATAATAAAAATGCCCTTAGATTCAGATTAGTTGCTGTCAACTAATTTCAATCTCGAGTTCATCAAAGGTACATAGGAGAGCCCACCAAGGCCAAACTAATGCATGGTGGTAGCTCCCAGCAGGCTAATAATTTGGTTACCATAAGCCTAATATTTGTTCATACTTATTTAGTGAAAGTGGGGAGAAAGTGATTTTATTAAATCACTATTTAAATCATGTTATAATCTGAATGTACATGTCCTTCTAAAACACATACACTGAAACCCAATCCCACAAATAGATGATGACATTAAGAGAGGAGACCTTTGGGACATGACAAGGGTATGAGGATGGAGTGACCAGGAATGAGATTAGTACACTTGTACAAGAGGTTCCACAGAGCTCCCTGGCAACCTTTGCCATGTGAGGATACAGCAGGAAGACACATCTGTTATGAGGGTGGAGTGCCCAGGAATGGTGATACTGATTTTTCAGGTCAGCCAGGGCTTTGAGAGTGTCAGCTCAATGGACTGGCTAGCCGAACCCCAGAGAGTGTTGGCTCCATGACTGGCAAACCTAGTCCCAGGAATGTTGGCATTAAAGGGCTGACAAACCAAGCCCTGACAGTGCTGCAGCTCCCAGAAGTGTCTCAGCTTTGGGAGTCTCATCTTCTGCCAGCTGCACCCCGGTTGAGCCAGCTCCCTTGACTGGCAAGCCAGCCTCTGAATGCACAGCTCTTTGGCTTTGACATCTGCAGCACTTCAAGTTGGGGTTCTTGTCTCATGCCTAGGAGGAATGACAGACATGGATGGCCTGAAAGTGACAAAAGCAGAAATTATTGAGAGAACAGAAACGCTCCCCAGTGGGAGGGGACCCAAGGGAGACTGAGCTGATTGGCTAGCATTAGCTGTGAGCTGATTGGTTGTTTTTCGGTCTCAGTAGCATGAAGTTTGTTGCTTTTTGTACTTTTTGTCTCTATGATTTTGACTATTCTAAGGACTTCTGTCTGTCCTTAGTTGTTTACTAGAGTTGTTTACTAGATGTCTCCTCCTAGTTTGTTACTTTGTTACTGAGGGATCTGCCCTGTCTGTCTGCTGAATTGTTTACTAACGGCCTCCTCTCAGTTTATTTTGGACCTGTCCTGTCTGTCTGGCTCTTTGTTTTCTAGCTACCTCCTCCCTCAATGGAATTAGTGCACTTGTACAAGAGGTTCCACAGAGCTCCCTAAAACCCTTCACCATGTGGGCACACAGTAGGGAGGCACATCTGTCATGAGGGTGGAGTGGCTAGGAATGAGATTAGAGCACTCTTACAAGAGGCTCCACAGAGTTCCTTGGTACCTTTCACCATGTGGGGTCGCAGCGGGAAGGCACATCTGTCATGAGGGTGGAGTGCTCAGGAATGGTATAAGCCCCACAGAGCTCTATGGTACCGTTTGCCAGGTGGGGATACAATGGGAAGGCACATCTGTGATGCAATGAGCAAATGGATTTCTCGGCCTCTGGAACTGTGAGCAGTAGATTTCTGTTGTTTGTAAATCACCCCATCTGAGGCATCTTTTATCAGCAGCCTAAAGAGAGTTAGACAAATATTCATTAAGTTGTCCTATTTATTTATCTATTTATTTATTTAACCTTTTTTATTTGAGTCAGAGCACACTCTCTCCCAGGCTGGAATGCAGTGGTATGCTCATGGCTACTGCAGCTTCAACTAGGCTCTTGCAACCCTTCTGCCTCAGCCGTTCAAGTTGCTGGAGCTGCAGGCATGTGCCACCATGCCTGGATAATATTTTTAAAAACTGATTGTAGAGACAACGTCTCCTCAGGTTGCCCAGGCCAGTCTTGAAATTCTGCAATTTTTTTATTGTAGTAAAATATGCATAATATCACAAAATAAACTTTACCATTTTAACCTTTTTTTTTTGAGTTGGAGTCTCACTCTGTCACCCAGACTGGAGTGCAGTGGCCGCTCCCGGCCACCGCAGCCTCGACCTGCTGGGCTCCGGTGATCCTTCTGCTTCAGCCTTCCATGTAGCCAGAATTACAGGTGCAGGCTACCACGCCCGGCTAATTTTTTGATTTTAATGTAGAGATGAGGTCTTGCCTGCCCAGGCGGGTCTCGAACCCTCGGGCTCAGGCAATCCACTCACGTCAGCCTCACAAAGGCGCGGGATTACAGGCTGAGCCACCGAGCCCGGCCATTTTAATCATTTTTAAGTGCACATTTCAGTGGCATTCAGTGCATTCATACTGTTGTGCAAACATTACCACTATCCATTTGCAGAATTTTTCTTTCTTGCAAAACTGAAGCCCTGTACCCATTAAACATTAACTCCCCTTTCCCCTTCCTCCCTAGGCTCTGGAAACCACCACTGTACTTTTGTCTCAATGATTTTGACTACTCTAAGGACTTCATGTAAGTGGAAACATACAGTATTAGGCTTTTTTGATCGACTTATTTTACTTAGTATAATATCCTCAGGTTTCATGAATGCTGTAGCATGTGTCAGAATTTCTCTCCTTAAGGCCAAGTGGTAAAGGAGGAAGTTATTTCTGTCATTTTGCTTTTTTTTTTATATGCCTCATAGCTTTTCGTCTTTCATTACTTGCGTTACTATCTTTTTTCTGTGGTTAGTTGATTTTTTTTGTAGTTAAATGCTTAAATTTCTTTCTAATTTCCTTTTGTATATATTCTTTTTATTATTATTTTTTATTATAAATATGTGGGGTACAATTCAGTGTTAGGTATACAAACTCTGATTATGCAGGTATCCTTGTTGATGAGGTATGCCCCTCCCTAGCAGTTTCCCTCAACTGCCAATCCCACCCCTCCTCCCCTGGCAGTTTCCCACAACTGCCAATTCCTTTCTTACAGTATTATAATTGTTCAAGTCCTCTTATGAATGAGAACTTGTGATATTCAGTTCTTTGTTTCTGTGAAAGATCACTCAGTATTATAGACTCTAAGTCCATCCAGGTTGCTGTGAAGTTCATGATTTTGTTCTTCTTTATGACTAAGTAATATTCCACTGCGTATATGTACCACATTTTTTTTTTTTTTTACGATCAGACTTCTTTATTGTAGGCTTTTTAATGGATGTTTAAATTAAATTATCATTTTAATTTGATTTCTGTAGTCACTAATGTTGTTGAACAACTTTCTATGTGCCATCTGTACACCTGTATATCTTCTTGTGTAACTGTCTTTTGAAATCTTTGTCCATTAAAAATAATTTTTTTCTCATTATTGAATTTTAAAAGTTCTTTATATATTCTGGTTTCTCTTCAGATTGTTTAAATCGTTCACCTTTAAAGTTCTTTATATATTCTTGATACAAATTTTTAAATGAGATATATGCTCTGCAAAGATTTTCTCCCAGTCTGTGGACTGTTTTTTAAAATAACTTTTT
>NW_007059729.1:0-1197 GCF_000164805.1 Carlito syrichta
AAAAGCTTTTTGTCTTATACCAAATAGTGGTGAAGACGAATGTAATGAGCAAAATGCAAAAGAACAACTCACTAAAGAGAATTTATTTTCAGTGATCCAGACCCTATGGCCTTAAGAAAAGGGAAATTTTGTCAGATTAAGAACAGCCAGACAATTGTACTTTGTCTACTAAAATTTCTCTCATGCCTAGGCCATAGACATATTCGAAAAGAGTCAGCGGTAATGGAGGAAAAAAGGTATAAATATTTTGAGACTGTAATAATACTTGTGAACATTCCCAGTCTATCATTTTTTTAATAGAAGAAAATCAAATGTCTTGAACACCATTTTTGTAGTTGATCCTGTAATCAGTGCTTTCTCAAAATTTTTGTTTCACTTTATTTTAATCTTTAAATTGCTCTAAATAAATATGCTATTTTTCCAATTTGCCGTTAAGAAAAAGTAATCTATTATGACTACTAATAAATATTCTGTCAAATATACCTTGCTTTGAAAGTAAGTTTACCCACCTTCAAAATATATGTTCTGAATTTTCCCCCCAAAGGTAATAAAGCACTTCTAAACTTTCTTTTGATTCTAAAAATATATTTGAATTGTAGCATTAACAATCTTCCTTCTAGCAAAACTTCACCATGTTTAAATGCAACCCTATACATATGCCTTACCTGCACTTGAAAAAATGAAAGTGGATTGAGAAAAGCCATAAAAAGGCTTACTGGGCTCATTTTAAATTCATGATTACAAATCTCTAAGGGACTTTAGTCCTGCCTGGCAATCCTACTCTATTTCCCTGGTAAATTCACTTCATCACTCAACTCCCAGTATTTCCTCTTTCCTCAAACCTCTATAACATCTTCTGTCTCCCCACTTTCAGTTACTATCTGTGCTGTTCATTAACAGAGGAATTAGAAAACCTTTAGATGCGTCCACTTGCATGTCTGCCAATTCACTGAATGTGTACATACTGTATGTTAGGTCACACTCCCTGAGGGGTCTCCAGAATGTTAGGTCAGGCCCTCTAGGAGTGTGAGTATGCCTGGTGTGTGATCTGATGCCACATGAAAGATGCAAAAAATGGCACAAAAGTTAGACTGGAAAATATAGTTAATTTAGAAAGTAAATTAGAGAGAGAGAAAGAGAGAGAGAGAGAGAGAAAGAAGAGATTCATCTCCTTAAGGTAGCGGAAGGGCGTCAAAG
>NW_007059730.1:0-3022 GCF_000164805.1 Carlito syrichta
TGCAGATCTCCCTTGTAGAGGGCTTCAGACACCGGGTTGCCCGGTCGCCATCTTGCCCCCTCCTCCTAATTTTTTTTTAAAGAAAGTGACGTGACTGTCTAACATTTTAAAATATATGGTCCCAGTCTTATAATAATCATTATAATAATATAGTAATTATAGTAATATAATAACATAATATTAGGGATAGCTAGGATAAAAGAGTGCTTATGTTATTCATATTATTACCAGTAATTTCCAGTAGAACTGGAGGCCTCCAAGTTCTATCAATTTTGTGACTCTTCTCAATTTGTTCAAGATGTTGCCTTGAAGATGGGTTGACTCTTAAAAGCAAATTCCCTCGGCATGGAGCCTAAATTGATCCAGTAAAGTGATTGTGCTTTAAATTGCTTTCAAAAAATAATTGGTCCTAAGGCATGTCATTAAACATGTTTCCTCTAGGACAGTAGGTTTTGATCTTGGCTGTACGTTAGAATCACTGGAGAGCTGACGAAACTCCTGATGCACAGGTCATTTACAAAGGAATCTCTAAGGACTGTGCCTAGTCTTCAGAATTATGAAAACACCCTACCTGATTGCAACGTGCAGGCAAATTTGGGAACAAAACCATCATTCTAGTAGGAAATTATTGTGATTCTTTCCCTAGGTAAGATAGGTCCTTAAAAACAATATTTTTCCCGTTTTTCTTTTTGGTTATAGATGCAATTTTAATTTAGGCTACATCTGAAATATTCAAGTAAATATTGTTGATTTTTTTTCTTTCTCCCTCCTCTCCATTTAATTTGGTTTATTGTCTGTCTTATTTTATACAGGTAAGCATTTACATTGAATTCAATAAATATAATAATTTGAGTGTCTACTGTGTGTTCTTAACCCATGTAATGAAATATCTACATCTGCTTACAGCAGAATTTAGCTACAATGATATGAATTATGTTACTATTTTTTCTTAGTTTAGGAATCTTTAATAAGATTAGAAATCTTTTTTTAAAGATTAGAAATCTTTTAAAAAATATTTTCTCAGCAATCCTAAACATCCCTAGTGTTATATTGCTATGATGATTACTATAAGACTGGGATCATATATTTTAAAATGTTGGACATTCAGGTGTTTCTGCTACATGCCAGATTTGTTTTTATTTTATTTTAAAGATGTGGGGTACAATTCAGGATTAGGTATACAAGTGATCATTGTACAGGCAAAGTTTGGGCCTCCCTTTGGTCCCCAGTTTGCCTGGTTTGAGATCAGGTGCCCGTATTGACATTGTATGCCCCAATGCCAGATATGTTGCCTACTCTACTGGGCAAAAGCCTAGCACTTTCAAGAATCATAAAATCCATGGTATTAGCTCCAAATATGTTCAGTATTAATTACTCAAAACAAATTTGTACTCATTTGATAAGATTTCACACTCCATCCTCAGATATCTCATTTTATCATTTATTGCTAACTAGTATCACCAGCTAATGATACTGAGGGCCAAATAAACAGGTGAGGGATAAAAGTAAATGGATTTCCCATTGTAAATTTTTCAAATGTTAAAAATTCTAAACTATGGATACCATACCTTTTATAGAATAACACATATTCATTATAAGAAATCTAAGAAATGTAAAAAAATTTGAAAGCAGTATATAGTGAAAAATCTCACAATTGATAATTATCAGTGTTAATATAAAAGAAAAACAATCCCAAATATCTTTTTATGCATATACTAATAAAAAAGTGACATAGAAATTTTTAAGAAAATAAGATCCTACATACATATTTTTACTATTATAATTATTATATTTAATTTTGCTAGTATTAACGGAAGAAAAATCTAAATATAACTAAAAAAATTGTTGAACTTCAGAGATGCATTTTGTTACTAAAATACTTGTCTAAAGTTTAAAAAAGTTAGTATGCAAATCACTAAGAATTTGGAGTCAGCATATTTCAATATCATGAATTATGATTGACTTCCTGATATAAAATATGAAGAATTAATATTTTCAAAAATGTTTTCCCACTTCCTCACCTATTGATTATTTTTACTTATAGTTTCACATTGTTGGTTAGAGTACTTGCATTTCTGATGTGTAACCATAATACCTAGTTATTTAATACATATTCGTTTTCTTCATTGACGGTTTCTCCATTGGCTGTGATAAAAGTTCTATAAAGTTAGATATAGCACGCCTTGTTTACCACTGCATTTTAATCCCTGAGGATAGTACTTGCACAGAAGTTTTGTTAAATAAATAAAATTCCTGGGGTAATTATATTTAGTTGGGCTTTTGGGTAAGTGTTTTTTTTTCCCTTTAAGAAAGGGTTCATTGGTACTATATTGTTTGATTTCTTTAAAACTTCTCCCAATTTTTGTTCATAATAATGATTTCCACTTTCCTTCAGTTATAAGTACCTACAGTTGAATATTGCAAAGAAGAAGTCTGAAATGCTCTAGTTTTACCCCTTTGCTCTTCCCTCATGACCTAATTATTGCCTAAAGGCCCTACTTTGGGCCCACTGAAATAAGCCAAATCAGTTAATAAAATCAAATTGCTAGCAAAGTAATAATATTAACCAGCTTAGCCCATTTTGTTGAAAACTTTCATCTTATTACCTGCCTGACCTAAGTATCACTGCCTATGTGTGAGTACAGTAACATTCCCATGACCACAGACCCCCAGCTTTGTCTCCTTTGGGCAGGTTATGCTGACCGTTGCCTGCTGACCATTACAGAATTCCTTCTCCATAGCTTCCATGTGATTGTATGCTTTGTTTTTGTTTTTTTTTTTTTTGTGGGGTTTTTTGATCCTTTTATCATCTTTTTTTTTTTTATGATGTTGTGGGATACAGTTAAGGGTTAGGTTTCATTCAGGCACCCTGTTGATATGAGGTGTTTCCCCGTTCCCAGACAGATATTAGCTACTGTTAATCCCATCTCCCTCCCCTCCCCATAGTTTCCCAGTACTGTCACTCATTTTCTTATAGTATTGCATTGGATGTTTAAGGTTCATATATGAGTGAGAACATGTG
>NW_007059730.1:3042-24737 GCF_000164805.1 Carlito syrichta
CCAGACTGGTGTGCAGTGGCTGCTCCCGGCCACCGCAGCCTCGACGTGCTGGGCTCCGGTGATCCTTCCCGCCTCAGCCCTCCAAGTAGCTGGAACTACAGGCACACGCTACCACACCCAGCAAATTTTTTGATTTTTTGTAGAGATGAGGTCTAGCTGCCCAGGTGGGTCTCGAACCCGCGGGCTCAGGCAATCCACTCACCTCAGCCTCCCAAAGGCGCGGGATTACAGGCTGAGCCACCGAGCCCGGCTTAGTACCACATCTTTTTAATCCAGTCCTCTTTTGACGGGCAGCATGGTTGTTTCCAGGTCTTGCTATTGTGAACAACGCTGCAATAAACATACGTGTGCGGGTATCTTTTTTATAGAGTGATTTGAGTTCTTCAGGATATATTCCCTGTAGGGGGATTGCGGGATCATATGGGAGGTTGGTATTTAGAGCTTTTAGGAATCGCCACACTGCTTTCCACAGAGGTTGCACTAGTTTACACTCCCACCAACAGTGTAGAAGTATTCTCTTTTCGCCACACCCTCTCCAGCAGCTGTTATTTTTTGAGTTGTTGATAATTGCCATTCTGACTGGAGTTAGGTGGTATCTCAGTGTGGTTTTGCTTTGTTAACTGAAATCAAATGTTACACTTTGACATTTTCATAGTTTGTTCTTATATTCTGCTAGTGACCTAACCAAGGTAACTCCATTGTATAAGAATTCTTCTTCCTGGTCTCTGTGTAACTACCTTAAGCTATATCTTAATGGCAGAACTCCAGGGACTTTCTGGGCACTGGCTATATCTACCTGACATGAATTTAATCAAAGCTCCCTAACAATCAAAGTTCCCATTTTGGTTGCCAAGTTGCTAGTTAATAGCTGCTATGGTCACTAAGTTGCTATGTAGCCAATGCTGCAAATTTTACCTATAAATGCTCGTCACAAACTGCACCAATTTGCCAAGAGTTTTTTTGGCGTTTGCCTACTCTTGACCCGCATGTTTAATAAATTCATAATTAATTAAACTCAACTTGCTGGTGTTGCTTCTTCTCACTTACTCGGTCATAACATTTGGAGGCCCCAGCGAGATAATTTATTGTCTGCCAACACAAGCCGCTGCCTCACTCCAGTCCTTCCAGGCTGGGAGGAGAGGTGCTGGGGAGGCGCCACCTGAAATCTCAGGTTCCTTTAGCCTCTCACCTAACTCTGAGAGGCTGGGAAAAACTGCTGGCAGCTACGCCTCAAAAGAATCAGAGTTCGTCTGCTGTCTCCTAGGAGGTAAGAGTATTTTTTTTAATTGCTTGGTACTGTGGTTATTCTGTTTTTATTTCTGATCAAGGGAGTTACGACCCGATGAGATCACCCTTCGGACACTATTCACTAAGCCAAGGTGTTGGCTGAATAGGGCTCCTATTCTCTGCCCTGGGGTGTTCCAGGGATCTGTAATTTTGTTTTAATCTTTGTCAGTTACTTGTTTGTGTGCCATTTTGTTCATTGTGTGTCATGGGTTCCCAGAACTCAAAACAAGTCAGTCCTTTAGACTGTATGTTAAAGAACTTTTCTGTTGCCTTTGCTGAGGATTACGGTGTCCACCTTACTAAAGGCAGACTCTGAACTCTCTGTCAGATAGACTGGCCTGCTTTTCATGTTGACTGGCATTCTACAGTGTCTCTGGACATTTACATCACTGAGGATGTCTGGAAAATAGTCACAGGGACACCTGGTCATCCGGATCAGTTCCCTTACATAGACCAGTGGCTAAGTTTGGTCTGTAACCCATCTCCTTGGTTAATGGCATGTTCTCCTGAAACTCCTAGTCGAGTTCTGATCATTTCCTCCCGTAAACGACCAGAACAGGCTAAACGTCATAATAACTCCACTCCATCTACGCTGCTCCTCCAGGAACCGAGAGTCCTGCTGTGTCCAGCTCCTCTTCCCCCCTGCAGTCATATCCTATCCTACCGTCCTCTAGTGAGGAACTTCTGGAGGATCTAGTCCTCTTTCACCCTCCTCCTTATACTCCTCAGACTTCCCCACCCACTGTTACCTCCACGGCTCCTGATTGTCCCCAGCTGTATCCAACATCTGGTATGGCTGAGGCTGCCTCCAGTTCTAACCCATTTGTGTCTTCTCCACTGGTGGCAGCCCAGCTGAGGTCCCATGCTGATCCGGTTCCAAACCTTCCCCTCTGGGAGGTCCCATTGGCATCGGGGGATTGGGAGGGAGGAGTATTTATGGTGTATACCCCTTTTTCTTCTTCTGGCTTATACAATTGGAAGCACCAAAACCTTTCTTTCTCTGCTAGGCCACAGGCACTTATATCGCTAATGGAATCTGTCATGTATACCCATTGTCCCACGTGAGACGACTGTCAACAACTTTTAGTCCCCCTGTTTACTGCTGAAGAGCGAGAGCACATTAGATCTGAAGCTAGAAAGTCCATTCTGGACTCTACTGGGGGCACGCAGGAGGAAAATCAAGACATTCTGGACAGAGATTTTCTTCCTACTCGCCCAAATTGTGACCCTAACACATCGGCTGGGTCTAGAGCACTGAATATATATCACCGGGCTCTATTAGCAGGTTTGAAGGGGGCAGCCCCCAAACCCATTAATTTGTCTAAAACTACGGAGGTTCTCCAGGGACCTGCGGAATCCCCAGGGGCATTCTTTGAACGTCTCTAAGAGGCATTTTGAACCTACACCCCTTTTGACCCCTTGGCTCCTGAGAATGCTCGGGCCATCAATTTGGCCTTTGTGGCACAAGAAGCTACCGATATTCAAAAAAAAATTACAGAAGGCTTTGCAAGAATGAACATTTCTCAGCTGCTTGAAGTAGCTCATAAAGTTTACAATAACCAAGATGCTGAAAAACAGAAACAAGCAGTACAGGCGGCTGACAAAGGTGCGAGAAGACAGGCCAAAATCCTAGTGACAGACCTCAGGGCCCCAGGAACTGGTTCCAAACCTCCATGCCAAAAGTCTGATAGCCAAAAAAGCCTAAAGGGTAAAAAACCTGAAAGCATTAAGTTAGCAAAGCACCAAAGTGCTTTTTGCAAGGAGCTTGGACATTGGGTCAAAGATTGTCCCTATCGCCCTCCACAGAAAAACCAAGACCCAGACCCTAAGCCCATTCTGGTCCTGCCCCCGGCTGGAGGGGCAGAAAATGATTCAGACTGAAGGGGCCAAGTCTCTTTCTCCTTGGGCCCTTAAGAGCCTTTGGTAACTGCAGCTACTAGGGGCCACCCAGTTAAACTCTTAGTGGACACTGGGGCAGAACTTTCAGTCCTAAAGTCACCATTAGGACCTATGTCTAAAAATCAACTTTTAATATACAAGGAGCAACAGGAATGATTACCAACTGCAAATTCACTTCTAATTGGTCTGTTGTCTTGGGACAAAAGTGGGTAATGCACTTATTTTTAGTAGCTCCTGAGTGTCCGTTCCCTCTCATGGGTAAAGATCTGTTATGGAAATTAAGAGCAACCATTGTGTTTTCACCTGACAAAACTGAAATGTTTATTCTTACTGCATATCAGATGCTCTTAACTGTTCCACTTTCTAAAGAATGTCTTTTAACCTCTCCAAAGTCTGCTACTAAAAATGTTCCATCAAGCTTACTTCTACAGTTGCAGCAGGAGTTTCCTTCCATCTGGGCAGAAACCAACCTTCCAGGATGGCGAAACATCACCCTTCAGTGGCGGTAAGTTTACTGGCATCAGCTACTCCTCTCCGAGTCTGCCAGTACCCTATGAATTTGCAGGCCCAGAAAGGAATTGCTCCTCATATAAAAAGGCTCTTAGCGGCTAACATTCTGACTCCATGCAAGTCAGCATGGAACACACCTTTCTTGCCAGTTCAGAAACCGGGAACTTCTGACTACCATCCACTTAAAGACTTAAGAAAAGTCAACAAGTGGGTAGAAATGATTCATCCAACTTTTCCTAACCTGTACACTTTACTTAGTCTACTTTCCCCTCAACATCAGGTGTATACTGTGCTAGACTTAAAAGATGTTTTTTCTCTATTCCCCTGTCAACTGTTAGCCAACCTATTTTTGCTTTTGAGTGGACAGATCCAGATATAGAAGACATAAGTCAGCTAACTTGGACACGACTACCACAAGGCTTCAAGAACTCCCCAACCTCTTCGGGGAGGCCTTGCAACAGGATTTGTTGGGGTTCCATGCCCAACACCCTGAATGTGCTTTGCTTCAATATGTGAATGACCTCCTACTTGCAGCTGCAGACTTGGAGACCTGTTTACAAGGTACTAAAGCTTTATTACAGCTTCTCCAGGACATGAGCTACAGAGTATTAGCAAAGAAAGCACAGCTTTGCTCTGTCAAATTATCGTACCTTGGATACCAGCTGCAAGAGGGCAAGCGAGCCCTAACCTCAGCCCAGAAAAAAAGCCATTCTATGAATTCCCACACCAATCACCAAGAAACAGGTATGAGAATTCCTGGGGGGCAGAAGGGTATTGTCAGCTGTGAATCCCAGCATTTGTCGAAATTGCCAAATCCTTGTACTCTGTCACAGGTTATCAACCCCTAAAATGGACTGCTGCTGAGGAACAAGCGTTACAGCAGATAAAACATCTCTAACTCAAGCACTGGCACTAGCCCTTCCCGATGTTACCAAACCTTTCCACTTGTTCATTCATGAACCATAAGGATTTGCCAAAGGAGTCCTCACTCAGACCCTAGGGCCATGGAAAAGACTGGTGACCTATTTGTCAAAGAGACTGGACCTGGTAGCTTCTGGTTGGCCCTCTTGTCTTCGAGTCATTGTGGCCACAGCTTTGCTGGTTAAAGAAGCAGATAAGTTAGCTTTCGGCCAAAACCTGGCTCTAACTGCTCCCCATGCTGTTGAAACTGCTCCGGGGAGCCTCTGGCCATTGGATGTCAAATGAACATATTACCCAGTATCAAAGCCTACTACTAGACCAGCCTAGACTTTCTCTCCTACTCGATGCCTCAACCCGACAACCTGTTGCCTGATGACCAGCCAGAGACGCCAGTGCATGACTGCGAGGATGTGTTGGACATTACCCAGGCCAGTCAACCTAATCTTTGGGACACTCCTCTGCGCCAGATTGATGCTGACCTGCTCACGAATGGTAGCAGCCTGGTACTCAACGGAGTCTGTAAGGCTGGTACAGCGGTAACTAAAGCTCATGATGTAATCTGATCACAGGCACTGCCTCAGGGTACTTCTGCCCAAAAGGCTAAGTTGATTGCTCTAACCTAGGCCCTGCACTGGGGAGCAGAAAAACAAGTAAACATCTTCATGGACAGCTGGCATGTGTTTGCTACGCTTCATGTACATGCCATAATCTACAAAGAACGCGGACTTCTCACTGCAGCAGATAAGACTATCAAAAATAAAGAAGAAATATTAGCCCTCTTGAAAGCTGTTTGACTCCCTTAAAAGGTAGCTGTTATTCATTGTAAAGGTCACCCAAAATCTGACACTCTAGAAGCGGGAGCTTACAAGAAACCTGATGGCTGGTGGGTTAAAGACTCCAGAATTGTTCTACCTGAAGTTCTTGCAGAAAAATTAATAAAACAACTCAACTCGACCACCCACCTAGGAGGAACAAAAATGGCTGAACTGTTAAACCATTTTTATATTATCAGTAACTTAAAAGACCAAGCTAATTCAGCAACTTTAATGTGTCTTGCTTGTGCTCATGTCAATCCCAAGGGAGGGCCAAAACCCCTTCCAGGAATCAGGGCACAAAGATTAAGCCCTGGTGAATAATGGGAAATAAACTGTACTGAAATAAAACCTCCACATGCAGGATACAATTATCTACTAGTGTTAATAGACACTTTTTTGTGATGGGTAGAAGCATTTGCCACAAGAAATGAAACTGCCCTCAAGGTTGCAAAATACTTATTAAATGAAATAATTCCTAGGCACGGGCTTCCTCTTTCTATTGGCTCAGACAATGGTCCTGCCTTCACTTTATCTATAATACAGCTGGTTAGTAAAGCACTGAACATCAAATGGAAACTGCATTGTGCTTACTGATCACAAAGCTCTGGACAGGTAGAACGCATGAACCGGACTTTAAAAAATACTTTATCTAAATTAATAATAGAAACCAGTGAAAAATAGGAAATGCTCTTACGCTTAGCTCTCCTTCAAGCTAGATGTACCCCAAATAAGGCTGGGTTTACTCCCCATGAAATCATGTTTGGAAGACCCCCTCCTCTGTTACTCCACTTACGGGATCCTATTCTTAAAGAGTTTACTAATCCGTCTTTGTTAAAGTATCTCCAGTATTTACAGGGGGTACAGGACCTTGTCCACACCAATGTCCGTGCTGTACTGCCAACTCCAACTTCCATATCGTGCCATCTGTTCCAGCCTGGAAATCTGGTCTACATGAGAAAGTTCTGGAAAGAAGGACTAAGCCCCTCCTGGAAAGGACCATACGAAGTCATCCTCACCACCCCAATGTCACTCAAGGTTAGTGGGATACCAACTTGGATTCATCATTCACAAGTCAGGAAAGCTGCGGACACCGAAGCCTGGCTCAGCCAAGCCTGTGTTTGGAATGCTGACTTGCCCCTTCACCCAAACAACAAAATCCCCCCCGAGCCCTTCGTACTACATCACCTAACCAGCCAACAGCAGAACCTGTGAGACTTCGACCATAACTGAATCCATTGCACTCATCCCTTTCTTCTCCTTTTTGTTATTTCCACTTGTTCTAGGATATGGAGCAGCACTGCTTACTGCAGCTCCGGTAGAATGGTCATGCTCAATGAAAGTTCTGTTAACACTGTTTTATTTCTCATGTACCTGATGTATTATTGCTTTATAATGCTTAAAATAAGTTTACCCTGAGTTATTCTAGCAAGCACCCTTTGGGTTTCACTTATCATCCTACTTATACTTTTACTTTAAGTTCCTTTACTTCAGGACAAGTTTTAGCTGTCCAAAATTGGACCCCTAACTCAAACCCAATCTAGTTTAAAGTAAATCTTTCAGGTCTGATACCTTGCATTTTAAACCTGTTTGTTAACTTTGTCAAGAAATGAATCAACTCAGTAAAAATTCTGTATACTAGAATCTATTATAATTCCCTTCTTTTAACTGAAGAGTCAACAAATTGACTCATGCACAACTAAAAGGGGGGAATGAAATAAGCTAAATCAGTTAATAAAATCAAATTGCTAGCAAAGTAATATTAATCAGCTTACTTCATTTTGTTTAAAACTTTCATCTTAATTACCTGACTGACCTAAGAATCAATGACTACGTGTGATTACAGTAATGTTCTCATGACCACAGACCCCCAGCTTTGTCTCCTTTGGGCAGGTTATGCTGACTGTTGCCTGCTGACCATTACAGAACTCCTTCACCATAGCTTCCATGTGATTGTATGCTTTGTTAACTGAAATCAAATGTTACGCTTCGACATTTTCGTAGTTTGCTAGTGACCTAACCAAGGTAACTCCATTGTATAATAATTCTTCTTCCTTGTCTCTGTGTAACTACCTTAAGCTAAATCTTAATGGCAGAACTCCAGGGACTTTCCGGGTACTGGCTATACCTACTTGACATGAACTTAATCAAAGCTCCCTAACAATCAAAGTTCCCATTTTGGTTGCCAAGTTGTTAGTTAATAGTATGGTCAATAAGTTGCGATGTAGCCAATACAGCAAATTTTACCTATAGAAGCTTGTCACAAACTGCACCAACTTGCCAAGAGATTTTTCTGGCATTGCCCACTCTTGAACCACACGTTTAATAAATTCATAATTAATTAAACTCAACTTGCTGGCGTAGCTTCTTCTCACTTACTCGGTCATAACACCATAACTTTGGGTGTTAGGATTTTAATAGGTGAGTTTTTGGGGAACAATATTTTCCATCTATAGCACTGATCACCTTTGCTTGACCTTAATATTGTCTTACTATCCAACAGTTAGGATATCTGCATTTTTATAATTTATTCAAGTTATTGTAATTTTTACCTGTGTGCCATTAATATAACTTCAGCAGTACTTTTTTTTGTTTCTTGCTGCCCATGATTTGTTTAGAAGCACTGTCATGTTTTATTGTGGCTATCAATTTATTTTGTTAAGCTCTATATTCTAACTCTTCATTCTGTATTTTTGTCATCTTGTCTTTGAACATGTGTTTAATACATTTATATACTTATTAGGTTCTTTTCATCTATGTCTCAAATAAATTTAGAAAGTCCAATTCTAGTTTTTATTTCCCAAGTTACATCTTTTTTCAGACTAGATTTTTTTCTTTTTTCTTTTTTTGTGGTCTTCTCCCACCCACTCCCTTCTCTCTGATAGTGTAGAGTAATGTGCATGCATATAGAATGTAGCATGCTATATGATGCTTGTATAATGGTTATACCATTTCCAGCTTGTCCAATTCACATGTATATCTCTCCCCAGACTTCTCTTTAATTCATGTAGTTTTTTTTTTCTCTGAGCAAGAACTTCAGGCTGTTTTCAGTTTGAACTGATTTTTTTCTTATTTTAGGGAGGTAAAGGTTGGATATCAAGATTCCTGGACTAAAGATTGTTATTGCTATTATTTTTTTCTGGAGATTGCTCTGAGCTTTGCCTTTCAACACACACACACACACACACACACACACACACACACAATATTTTATATCAACACCACTGGATTCAGCTAGAGTGTATCTAGTCAGTGGCTTTGAGGATGTATCAGTCCTACAATTCTACATAGGACTTCTGCTTTCAGTTAGTGTTATCTAGAAATGTCCATGGTGTTATCTAGTGATTTCTTTCTGGAGACATGTCTCCTTCATGACTAGTCTTGTACCCAAAATAAGTCTTTCCAAACTGGATAATATAAGTTGAATTCCTATAATTTTTTCAATTCACTTTATTTTAATTGATTTTTTTGGTGGGGCAAGATATGTTTAGAATACATGCCATATCCCATCAGAAAATGTGTTTTTATCTTTTAGCACCACTTTTCAAAGTTAAAATCATAAAGTTGTTTTCCTTCCATTGAATGATTACTTTTATGTGTGATTTTATTCAATGCCAAGTCTTTAAATATCAAATTTATGCCCAAATTTATATCTATAGCCCAGTCTTTACCCCTGAACTCCATAATGCTTACTTGATTTCTCTAAATACATAGGCTCTCAGATGTAAAATATTCAAACAACCTCCTAATATTCCCAGCAAATCATCTCTTCTTGCAGTCTGCCACCTACAGTTAATGGCAATTTCATTCTTCCTGTTGCTCAGGACCCAAACTTTGATATCAAAGATTTTCTCTCTCTCTCTCTCTCTCATACTGCATCCTACCTATCAAGGAATTCTGTTGGCATAATTTCAAAATATAATCAGAATCTAATAACTTCTCACTAACAAAGCTATCACTAAACTATCACCAAACTGTCCCAAACCACTATCATGCAGCAGACTTTTGCAGCAGACTCTTAACTGTATCCTTATGTGTCCCTCTGCATCTTTCTGGAGAATGGTTTTCGGAATTACCCTTAAAACATCAGTCATATTACTCCTCTTCTCAAAATTCTCATTGACCATCCACATCATTCATAGCAAAGGTCAGCAATTCTTACAATGGCCTACTATCTCATTCACAATAGTCACAAAAATAAATAAAATACATCAGTATTCATCTACCTAAAGAGGTGAAAGGTATTTACAATGAGAACTACAAAACTGTTCAGAGAAATCGAAGATGACACAAACAGATGGAAGAACATCCCAAATTCATGGATTGGAAGAATCAATATTGTCAAATGTCCTCTATGAAAAACACTCTACAGATTCAACATAATTCCTATCAAACTACCATCAACATTTCTCATAGACCTAGAAAAGATAATACTTAAATTCATATGGAAGCAAAAAAGATACCAAACAGCTAAAACAATCTTCAGCAAAAAGAACAAAGCTGGTGGCATCACACTCCCAGACTTCAAACTTTGCTATAAGGCTACAGGAACCAAAACAGCATGGTACTGGTACAAAAATAGACACATAGTCCAATGAAACAGGATAGTGAACCCAGAAATAAAATCACAAACCTTCAACCAACTCATCTTTGACAAAGCTGACAAAAATAAACATCGGTGAAAGGGAACCCTATTTAGCAAATAGTGCTGGGAAAATTGGCTAGCAACATGAAGAAGAATGAAACTAGACCTCTACCTATCACCATTTACAAAAATTAACTCAAAATAGATCAAGGGCTTTAATGTGAAATCTCAGGCTATAAGAATCATACCAGAAAATCTTGGGAACACCCTCCTGGACATCAACAAAGACAATGAATTTATGAGTTCTCAAAAGCAAATGCAGCAAAAACTAAAATTGACAGGTGGAATTTACCAAGCTAAAATTTTTTTTCACAGCAAAAGAAACAGTCAATAGAGTAAAAAGAAAAAACACAAAATGCGAAAAAGTATTTACAAGCTATACATCCAAAAAAGGCCCAATATCCAAGATCTATAAAGAACTCAATGAACTTAAAGAAAAGAAAAAAAAAATTTAAAGTTGGCAAAGGACATGAACAGACATTTCCCAAAGGAAGACATTCAAGCAGCAAACAAACATGAAAAAATTCTCAGCATCACTAATCATCAGAGAAATACATGTCAGAACTACAGTGAGATGCCAACTCACACCAGTCAAGATGGCTATCATTAAAAAGTAGAAAACAAAAACAAAAACAAAACAAAAAACAGGTGTTGGTGAGGCTGTGGAGAAAAGGGAATGCTTCTACACCATTGGTGAGAATGTAAGCTCATATAGCCTTTGTGGAAAGTGGTCTGATGATATCTCAACAACAACAACAACAAAAATAGCACTACCATTTGACCCAGCAACCCCACTCCTGGGAATATACCTAAAAGAACACAAATTGCTCTACAGAAAGACAGCTGCATGCATGTGTTGATTGCAGCACTATATCCACAATAGCAAAAACATGGAACCAACCCAGATACCCATCAAAAAGAGACTGGATTGAAAGAATGTGGAGCATATACATGATAGAATATTATGCAGCCATGAGGGCTTCACAGTCATGACCTAATCACCTCTCAAATTCCCTACCTTTTACCTTGCCATTGGGGATTAGGTTTCAACATATGAATTTTGAGGGGATACAAACATTCAGTCTATAGAAGTCTTTTTTACCTGTATCATTTATTTTTTTCTCTCTCCTAGAATTGATATTCTAACCTCTTTCCTTACATGGTCTATCTGTTCTTTTTTCTTAGAATTGGTATTCAACCTCTTTCCTTACATGGCTTATCTGTTCTTTTATACCATCTACTTTATATATTAGAGCCTTTAGCATCTTGATCATTATTGTTTTAAATTTCTGCTGTGATAATTTTAATGCCTCTATCATCTCTGAGTCTGGTTCTGATGCTTGTTCTGTTTCTTCAAACTGAGAGTGAGTGAGAGAGAGAGAGAGAGAGAGAGAGAGAGAGAGAGAGAGAGAGCCTTTTATTCTGTCATGTGATGTTTTCTTGATAGGCAGACATGATTTACTGAATAAAAGGAAGTGATTTAGTAATATGGTTTTAGGTTGCATGTGTAGTGGGGGAGGGGAAATGTTCTGTATGTAGTCCTATGATTAGGTCTCAGTCTTTTGGTGAGCCTATATTTCTGGACTGTAAATTTCAGAAGTGTTTCTGATTCCCTCTTTAGTGAGCTGGAGTTGAGTATTTCCCTTTCCCCTGGTCAGTTATGCTCTGTTTAAATAGTTTCACCTTATGGTAGACCTTATTAAAGAAGAACAGAATGCACTGGTGTATTTCCATCCCCTTGCCAAAAGCATGATGATATTTTTTTCTTTGATACTTATCAGAACCTGGTGGAGCTCCTGGAGGTTAAATTCACAAAAGTTTGGAGGCCCTCAATGCCTGAGTACCTTTGGGATTTTTATCTCTCAGATTTGTCCATACTGAGCCTCAAGCAATTCATCAATTATAGGTCAGATTTCCCCATCTCAGCATTGGTTCCTGTGAAAGTTTATGCTCACAAGTTTCTGCTCTAGCAAGCTGTGAGGCTGTATATTTATCTGTTGGTCTCTCCAGTTTTGGGAAAGTGGTTTGCTCTGTGACCACATCTCTCTGGCAGATATAAGAATTTGTTGTTGTTGTTGTTTGTTTATTGCTTTTTCTGAGACCAGCCTGGGCAACTTGGTGAGACAAAATTGTTGATTTTTTTAGTCTGTTCAGTGTTTTACTTGTTGGTATAGAATGATGACTTCCAGCTTCTCACATACCCATCAGTAAATCAGAATCAGCATATATTTTTAATTATAAAATTTAAAATCAAGACAATATACCTTCTCTTAGAACTCCCTCATATATATTACCAATTCAACCTCTAAACCGACCCATTTCCTCACAGTCATTATTTACCTATAACATTTGTGTTCATCATTATCTATTTTATCTTTGACTTTGAACTCACTGCAGACAGGAACTCTATTTGATCTTTCATATATATCCTGAGGATCCAGTGTGCATTCCAGCTTCTGGGGCAAGAGTTTTTCTTAACTGACCTTGGTATATTTCTGGAGGACAGGGGCTTGGGAGGACAATATATTATTATGCCTACACAAATTCTGTGAAAAATAAGCTGATCTGGATGTGAATCTTGTGTGGATTTAAGTTTTAGACAGAAGAGTGCTAAATTTGAGAAGTTTTCTTGGGGGATAAAAGCTATGGTTCTTTGAAAATATGTGGTACTTTTTCAATATCTATAAGCTATATTAACAACATAATTTTGGTAGCAAGAAGTAAACTCAAAGCTTCCCTCCATTCCTAAACTCAATCCTGACCTGTGATTTGAGGACTTGCATTTGTGTAGGTAGTTTTTCACTTCTCTCACTTTCCTTCCTTTCCCATTGTTGGTCTTCTAGAATCAAAGATGGAAATAGGAGATTAGAAGAAAAAAGGGGAAATACCTCTAATATGATTGGTGTAGTTAACTGGCTGTTGATGCCTCTGTTGGCCAAGTATTGGCTCTCTCTTCCTGGTGTTATAAGATTTCCTCTAAATAATTATTCTGTTTGAAGTACTTCCTTTAGCTAGTCTTAAAGGATATGCCCACTAGTGACAAATTCTCTTAGTATATCTCATTTGAGAATGTTTTTTATTATTTTCTCCGTTTATTTCTGAAGAATAGTTTTGCTGGATGTAGACTAGAATTGGTACATAACGGTTTTTTTTAAATTCAGCATGTGAAAAAAAATTGTACCATGTCCTTTTGGCACCCATGGTTTTAGATGAGAAATCTGCTGTAATTCAAATTTTTATAGACAATGTGCTTCTAAGTGCTTTAAATATTTTTTGCCTTTAGGTTTAAGAAGTTTAATTATATTTTTTGGCATAGATTTCTTTAGGTTTATTCTGCTTGCAGTTTTCTCAATTACTTGAATTAGTAGGTTTGTATCTTTCACCAAATTTGGGAAGTTTTCAGCCATTATTTCTTAGAATACTTTTTCAGTCCCATTCTCTTTCTGTTCTTTTACTGGTATTTCAATGATGGAAAACTTGGGTCTTTTGTTACTATTTTATATCCTAGAGGCTCTGTTTAATGTATTATAATCAGAAAGTATATTTCCTGCCTGTTGTTGAGATTGGATAAATGCTACTGATATGTTATCAAGTTTACTGCTTCTGTTGTCTTTCATTTTCATTCTACTGTTAAGCCTATTCAGTAAATTTTTATTTATTTTATTTATCTTTCAGTTGTATAATCTTTTGGTTCTTTTGAATTTCTTTAACTTACATTTCTTTGCTGAGATATCCTAATTTGTTAAATCTTGCTCAAGAGAATTTGTAATTGATTGTTGAAGCATTTTTGTAACAGTTGCTTTAAAATCCTTGTCAGGTAATTCTAACATCTGAGTCATCGTCATCTCGATATTAGCATCAGGTGATTTTCCCTTCTCACTTGAGTTGCAGTTTTCCTTGTTCTTGGTATGATGGATTTTTTTTTAAATTCATGCTTTAAAAAATCTGTACTTTGTGTATTATGTCAAGAGAGGAGACACTAGATCCTATTTCAACCTTTTATTTTATTAAGCGATCACCTTCTTTAGGTTTTGCACTCAGGATATTTCTTTGGTCTGTGGTTTCAACTGCAGCTTAATTTTCACAACACTTCAATATTGTATGGGTGAGCTTGGTTTATCTGGTGCCACTTTGACTGCCGCCACTCCCTGCTGATTCTGCCTGGGGGAGTGAAAGGTGTTTCCATAGGCTGAGAAGCCAGAAAATGGGAGTCTCAGCCTCACAGGGACAAGAAGGTTTCCTGGACCAGGTTGTTTGTTGTGGCTGTATGTTTCTTATCACTTCCATTTACTTGACTGGCTAGGTCTTAGAGGAGGAGGAAAGGGGTGTGGTTCTCAGATCATTGCTGGCAGGGCTCCCCATCAATCCTCCTTGCATCTGATATTATTGTTGATACCCCATATATTCTAGAGGAGTAAAGAGTCTGCCTGGGTTGCTTTCTGTTGCCAGGTTGGCTATCAGAAAATGTCAAATCGGGGTCACTTTCTGTTGGGTGGGGAGATATAAGGTGCCCTACCATTGTGCTGTTATTCTAGTACTACAATCCCAAATCAATCCACCTTCATTTTGACACTTTCAGAATTCTCCTTTGGATGCCTCTTGCATTATTTCCAGAATTTATGGTTATACTTGGCAGGAAGGAATAGGGAGAAACAAGGCTAAGCTATCTTGTCCTGGCTCTCATTTAGAGGCTGCATTTGTGGTTCCTTTGGGGATTCCCCATAGGAACCATCACAGTAATGTACTAACTTTTCTTGCCAGAGATGCTCTTACTCCCCATCCAGTCGATCTCTTTGGAAACTCTCCTTCTCGCTTCCACCTCTAACAGAACCTCTCTTAGTCTTCTATCTATCTTGGGTGAGTCTTCTCACCCTGGCAGGCAGCCATCGTTACACCTCATCTATACATACCTTTCAGAATAATCATCCATGGAAAACTTGCCCTCACGTACTCAACTACAAGATTGAAGGGCCATCAGGTAACATCACTCCCTTTTCTCTTTGCTGTGAAGTCTTGAGTGGCTCCAGTCCCTTCTGCCTTCTGCTGGCATCATACTTGGGGTTTCCATAATACTTCCAAATTCCTGGGTCCCAAGACAGATTCTTCAGGAACCCTCTCACTATGCCCCATAGGCAGAGTCTCAGGAGTTTGGCAAGCATTTACACAGGGAGTGAGAGACAGTCTTATTTCACAGGCACCTATGATCTCCAAGTGTGGTTCTTTGGAGACCTTGTGTCATTTGTTATGGAGTAGTGAGTAAAGCGACTACCTCCTCAATTAAGCTTGCTTCTTCATTGAGCTCTAGTGTTCTATTTACTTAGGGTGTTGGAGATGGAAGTTAAAAAACTAATATATATATACATGGATAGGTGTAGGCCTTTTTTTTTTAGAACATGCAGATAATTGCCACCCATTGTTCTCATCTCTGGGGCTTCAACAGAAATCTGTGAAAATGAGAAAGTACTCATTCAATCCTGCTAAAGTAATTTTGAGTATTTCAATCATATGAGCAAGGAAATATTCATAGTGGCATTTCACTTCAGGCAATATTTTTGATATTTATCTACAAAATGCAAAATGGAGAAGAGATGCCCAGGGACCACTTGTACTTTCAGCTAGCATTAAAAAAAATTTAAAATTCTAGAATGTGTTTAGCAAGACATTCTGTATAGTTATCACTTGATATTGTTTATTTGGTTTGATATATGAGAATTTTTTAAAAAGTTTACCAATAATATCTTTAAAGAGACTTTCGTGAATTGAAAACTCTCTTGGAAATCATGAACTTCACAGCAACCTGGGTGGAATTAGAGTTTATAATACTGAGTGATCTCTCACAGAAGCAAAGAGCTGAGTATCATGTTTTCACTCATAAGTGGACCTTGATCAACTACTGTAATACTACAAGAAAAGGATTGACAGTAGCGGGAAACTGTGGGGTGAGGGGCGAGGTGGGGAGGTGGGATTGACAGTAGTTGATATCAGCCTGGGGGAAGGGGGGCACACCTCATTAAGGGGTACCTGCACAGTGAATATTTGTATACCTACCCTGAATTGTACCCTACAATTTTAAAATAAAAATTAAAAGAGGGGGAAAAGAAAAAAAAAGAAAACTATCTTGGAAGAATGGTATAAATATTAGATTTTGGCTTATAGTCAAAGATAATCTTTCATAAAATAAGGTTGCAGAAGCTGTTTTTCAGCATTTGATACAATAAAGGTTTCTGGCATAAAGTGTTTAACATTTTGGCCTCTAGGCAAATGGCCAGGACTAAACAAAAACCAATGGCCATGGCCACAGTCCCATTTTTCTGCTTAAGGGGTCAGCAGCAGCAGTGTGATAGGATTAGTTTTGTTCAGTCCTGGCAGGTACCAAATAAAAGTTGCTTTTATTCCAAGACTTTTGCTACAATGTCTTCTAATTGTGCCATCTCCCATTCTGCTGGCATCAACTCCCATCCTAAGTCACAACCTTGCCCACAGGAGTCTGCTATATGCAAGGAGCTCTCTGCACCTTACAACTGACAGTAGTCACTTGCTCAGAGTCTCCTTCTTTCCCTGAAACTCATTGCATTAAGCTACTAGTTACATAAGAAATTCACATTAGAAACAGGACAAGACTAATACAAAACCTTTTTATCTCTCCTGAATACCAAAAGGAGTGCTCCTTGTACAGCAGGTATAGGAAATTAATGCTATTAAATTTAACAAATTATTGTTAAATTTAAGAGCCCAGGAGGAACCGGGAGGTTGCTAGTGCAGACTAGAAAATAGATGTGTTTGTACCTATCATAAATTCTGTGTGCTATTCACGGAAAGAAATATACAGTCAGGAACAGCAAGACTTAACAATTTCAGGAATCACATGAATTTTAGTGCGCTATTAAATAAAATACAGAAGTTCAGTAAATTAAATCAGATAACATATTTTCTAGGTATAGATTACACATAACATAAGGCATAATTTATATTTTTTAAAAACGATTTATTCATAAAAGAAACCAAGGCAAGCTTACTTCTACTTCTTGATGATTTTTCTTTTTACTGATAAACATATAAATTCATGAATGAGTAAACGGGAACAATTATTTGAAGTGTTAGCAGTGGAATAAATACAGAGAAACCTTTAAACAAAGACCTGTTTTTAGAATTGACAACTAATCCATGTGCTTTAGGCATCTGTTAAAAATTCTCTGTGAGGATTAGACTTTGAGCTAGGAGTCAAGGTTGTTTGATTCTTAAACAACAGAAACTAACATTGGAACAACAGACTGCAATTTATACCAGAGCCATCAAGCTTTCTTTCCAACTTTTGGATTAAGTGGAAATATATAATAAATTAGGAAGAAAATGAAATTCATTCAAAGTAATCAAATTCATTCTTTTGTAACACTTAAGAACACCGTGTGCCTGAAGTTCAAATCAGTTTCCCAAGTTAATCAATAATACATAGAATAATTTTAAAAGTAAAACAGGGATGTCTGGAACTATCAGATTAACCATTTATAGTTTAAAGAAAAGATGACACAGTTCTCAACCCAATTCAGACTTGGCCTCCTCTGTCTGTTAGGTCTGGCACATATCAAGAATCTAGAGTCATTCCTGAGTCCTCCTTTGATTACATACACTACATTCATTGGTCAGCAAGTCCTGCTAACTCCACCCACTAGACATCTTTTGAACCTATCGACGCCTTCCCCCCGCTTTGTCTATATCTTGCCCTTTTCCATCTATTTTCCATATAGCAATTTTTTCCTGAGTTGTAAATTAG
The DNA here is from genome assembly GCF_000164805.1 of Carlito syrichta. NCBI lineage: Eukaryota > Metazoa > Chordata > Mammalia > Primates > Tarsiidae > Carlito > Carlito syrichta. The sequence continues at coordinate 20,888 of NW_007059730.1, forward strand.
TTTTCTTTAATTGTTTAAAACATTTAAAAACTTTTCAGTGAAACCATCTATGAATTCTTTTCAATCATGACATTAAATGAATCATTTTCATCTTTAAAGGATTCCCTTTCTGAATCAAGTTCATGGGCCACAACCTGCCTTTCATGACCTGTCCTGCCCATCAGAGGTTCAGCATTCCTGACCTTAACCTTCAGCCACTCCTCATGTTCTGTCCAGCGGGTTGGTCCACTCTTGCTGGGAGCCTTTGTACAAGCTACACACGTCCTCAGCTCCTCCTTCCCTTTCCTTCTATTTGCTGGCACAGATATCATTTATCACCTCTGGGAAGCCTTTATTTCATTCTCTATTTTACCCCACTAAGGTGGGCACTCTTCCTGAATGCTCCTATGGTAACCTGTGGACTGCCCCTTCCTATTACACAGCACAGCACAGCACAGCATAGCACAGCACAGCACAGACAGCACAGCACAGCACAGCACAGGCTTCCCTTCTATAGGGAAAGCTCCCTGAGGGAAGGGATTCTGTCCTGCTGACTGTCCACATCTGCATTGTACAGCACAGTGTGTGGCACATGGAGACATTCCATAAATATTGACTAAATGAATTAATTTGTAACTGGTATTTTATAGTAATGGCATGAGGTCCCCATGCCAAAGAGATAGTGTAGGAAACACAACACCATATTAAAATACCATGACAATTAAGCCCCAGAGAAGTTGTGTTGAAAGAGTGTCAGGGCTTCAGGTCACCACATAGGCCCTTTCCATAGGACTTTAAGTTTTTGGAGATTTTCTTAAAAGGTAAATACAAGCCTGGTCTTGAGTTTTTATTAAGAATGTCTGATATTTTATCAATTTTTTGATGATAAAAATATGAAAATATTTCTGAAAGATATGAAAACAGAAACATTAAAAAATCACTTATGACTGCACATATAACTACTCCCATATTTGTATATTCTTTGCTATATTTTTTTCTTCAGTGAAATTTTAAAATATACCATCATTAAAAATAACCTTTCAGATATAACCTCTATATGTCTATAAGTTTACATTTGTGTATGTGTGAATATAAACACAAATACTAAGAAAAATGTACACAAGCTCATACTACACATTATTCCACTAACTGAGAAATTGAGTCACAGGGAAAGAAGAGACATTCATTCTTGCTTCTGTAAGTCACAGAGGTTGTGATGTGTTCCTGGAATTGGTAGCTATAGAATGTTTCCAGTTCAAACAGCTTCTAGTTCATTGTGTGGGCAATAGATTCCTTGGCAGTCTGACTCTACACTATAGTTTCTGGGTGTACCATAAAGTGTTTTCCATTATCCTTATGACCTAGTAAACTGTTCATTCTTCTATAACTTTTCTTTCTCATTAAACTAGCTAGGTTCATCTCTATTTTCTGCTATTGAACTTGGACTTATTGCTCTTCGTGCTGACCTCCCTAATGTCAGTGATTTTCTTAAAACACTACTTTATTTTGGAACACAGAGGAAAAGAATCATTTTTTTCTTCTCTGGTGGAAAGAAAAGGGACAAGTCATATTACTTCCCTATAAGCTTACCATCTTCTAAATGTTCCTCTTCCCCTTCTCTCGTCTTTTGCTCATGCAGATGGGATAAAGTTCGGGCAAGGCAGAATAAGTTCAGATTACATTTACTGACTCTGGACGAGGTGTCTGGTCCTTAGTTATTTTGACTTTTTCTATCATGACAAGTATTTTACATCTACAAGTCCTCAGCTTTGTGACCCGGTTGCCAATTACAAGGCAAAGAAGAAGTTCCACATGACATCTGTTTTAGGGGCTATTGAGGACATACTGGTCAAGAGGTAACTTGCCTTCCTTTCTTAGCAGTAGAGATAAACAGAGGTGAATTGATCATAAAATATGTGACACTAGGTGAGCACTCCGGATGGAGTGGGAGAGAGCCATGAAAAAAACACTTTTTAGGCTTCAGGGTTTTCATAAATTGGTGTTGTTTCCTGAGATAAGGGACACAGAAGGGAAGACAGAAGGGCGAATATCACAAGTGTAATTCGTACATGCTTGAGAGACCTGTGAGAGGTACAAGTGGAGATGACAACAGGACAGGAAGAAGAGAGACTGGGCTCAAGAGATAGTGTTGGAAGTTGGAAGTATTTGAAACCAGTGAGATGAGATTGTCTACAGAGAAGATGGTAGTGAGGGAGAGGTTGACGATATGGTGACTGGAGTGAGATCTCTGAGAAGGAGGAAGAAATAGGATATAGAATACATGAGGAAGGATTAGTCTTTTGGTTGGCCAAGGGACACTTAAAAAATTTATGAGGATGGGAAGAGGAGAGGTTGGCTACAGGTGCAGACAGATTTGTGGCCATAGATAAAGAAAGTTGAAGGAGTTCCCTTCTGGTTGCCAAAATTCAGCAAGGACTCAAGAGCTGAATGTCACTTTTGCCTGAAGTTATGAGACACACATAATTCATATATATGATTTTTGGAGCAGACATTTTTTTTTTTTACCAATAATTCCCCTTTCTATATTATCCCTTAGAAGTCTATATTTCCTGAGGTGGGGCGAGGTTCCTTTCAGTAAATCAAAGAAAAAAACCCCAGTGGTTGAAAAGCGTCATAGCACATAACACTTTGAAGCTGAACTGAAGGATCAAAATGATATACTTGATAGCAATTAACAGCAGCAGATTTTCTTTTAAATTAGACCTAATTCTCAATGGAAGATTTACCCTTTCATACACCTTTATGACATTTTTTTTTTTTCAAAAACCACCCACTCTCAGAATACTGATGTTATCCAGGCGGATAACGAATGCTTTCTTTCATCGAAAAACCCATACTTAGGGTTTAGAGAAAAGAGATACACTACTAGGAAATTGTTAGAAGCCACAGCAAAGGACTGGGGTACTGACCAAAGAGAGATAAGACAACTATCTGTAGGGAAGGGTTTTCCTCAGAGATGGAGGGTCTAGAGGCCAGAGGCACACAGGAAAGACAGGTACTGTGCTTGCCTACCTGCTATTGTGGATTCTGACACATTCAGCACCTTGGAGTGGAGTTGTGTCTCACTACGGATGGGTTTGCAACATCCGGGACACTCAACATGAGCATTAAGAGGATTAGTTAATTAACAGTGAAGAGAAGGGAGGGTCGGGCATGAAGGATGATTCCTTCACATTGAGTTTCCAAAGCACATTCCATCTAAACAATTCTTGCTTATTTTCTTATTCAGTTCACAACCAAGTCTCTCATTTCCGCAGGGGCCTCTCCAATGAGCCCGATCAAAGCACTAAGGCATTGTTGAGTCATGAAGCTCCAACTCTGATGAGTTTATGATGCTTGTGGGGGAAAAAAAGACTTGGATAAATGAAACAACTAAAGAAAAGTTCAGGGCAACAGCTGAGTAGGTATTAAATTGCGAGGAACTGACTATATGCTGTAAGAATTCAGCAAAATGACTACTCATGGTGTCCTTGGATGTGAAGGAAGATTTTGTGGAAGAAATGAGTCTGGAAGAAAGGGGCAGGGCTGAGGTGACCAGAAAGCAAGAGGGAAGCATTTCAAGCAGGAGGAATACTGTGGTGAGGATTCCCCAGGGGCAGGTGCCTAGGAAGCCTACTCTGGTGCTCAACTTACTGCAGGGGTGGAGGTGGGACACGGACTCATGTAGACATGATGTGGAGAAAGGGAAAGAGGGAATGAAAGGACCTCAGGAGCCGGGCTCGGTGGCTCAGCCTGTTATCCCGTGCCTTTGGGAGGCTGAGGTGAGTGGATTGCTTGAGCCCGCAGGTTTGTGACCTGCCTGGGCAACTTGACAAGACCTCATCTCTACAATAAATCAAAAATCAGCCGG
>NW_007059730.1:24763-57794 GCF_000164805.1 Carlito syrichta
GGCTGAGGCGGGGAGGATCGCCGGAGCCCAGCAGGTCGAGGCTGTGGTGGCTGGGAGCGGCTACTGCACTCCATTCTGGGCGACAGAGTGAGACTCCAAAAAAAAAAAAAAAAAAGAAAGGACCTCAGGCAACAAACACTGTGACATGAACCCAGTCCCAGCAAACCCAATCACTGTTTTTCTCCTGCCCTTTTTGATGGATTAATTTCGCAACTAAAAAAATCTTACTGATTTATTATTCATTTATTTCCTTTATTAGCAAGACATAAAGGGATTCTAGAATATCATCTGGCTCAATCTGCCTGTGTTTTAAAGACAAGCTGTTGATCAGGGCCTCTTTCTAAAAGACAGTGATGTAGGGAAAAAAAGAGAGGAAAGCAAGTAAAAGGATGTACTAAAAGGTAGGAAACTTGGCCTTCTGTGGCCTGGGCTGACTGTGTTGGGAACTGAGGATCATGTCATGCGGTGTGAATCTCTAAATTAGTTTATTAGTCCTTAGACCAAACAGGAGAATTATGTCTAGTTACCTTGACAAGTCATGTTGTTTTGGAACTCTGTAGGTCTGAGAATTGAGTCAGTCCATGGTGAGTGAGAAAGTGCTTTCAACAGTACTGCAGACAGTTTGTCAGTTTACTAATTTTTCAGGGACACTCCCTTGCAATGAACTTATCACCACAAATTAGCCAGCTCCATCTGTTGGCATGATTTACTCTCCTGGCTAAGCAAAAGGCAACCTGCCAACTTCCTTACCTTTTTGTTTTTTTAACTTTATCTTACCATTCCACTCAAATACTTCTTTTTACCAACATTTCTTTATATTCTTATTTTTTTGCAATATCATATACACTCCTATAAGTCACCTCAAATCTTTTTCTTTTCTTTTTTGAAAGGGAGTAAAATATAAATAGTAAACAAAAACGTTTTTATCTTATTTTTAGTTAAAATAAGAAATTTGGAGGAAAAAAATAGTCTACCAAGAGGTGAGGTAGGATTAAATGAGACCCTCAAACTATTTTTTAAAGACTTTTCAAGAGAAGTAACTTGCATTTCTGTGATGGAGTCTATATCTGACGGTGTTCATTTTCAGGAAATTCTTTGTATTTAGCCTAAATTCATAGGTTACATTTTAAATAGGGGTACCTCTTTCATTCTGTTGCTGGAATGTTCTTTTTCCTTGTTTCCAACTCTAGTTGTCCTAGTCCAACCTCAAAGTCAAGTATGGAAGATGCTCCCACCCCATCTGGAAAGTCTCCTAGGTCCTTAGGTCTGTGGTGTGGTAGGGACTGTTCCTCCAAGGGAAGTTGAATTATTTGGAGTGTGTGGTCTCCAACCTGGGGACCATCAATCCCGTTCACCTGATGGTGAGCAGCTTGCCAGAAAGGACCTGAGGTTGGGGCAGATAGCTAGTCAGGGCTGTGGGGCTCTGGTGAGTTGTCTCTAGGCTGTCACTATCTGAAGTCAGTTATAGGGGTTTCTGGACCTTTGCAGGTGCCATGTATTCCAGCTCCAGTATCTGCTGTGAGATTCACCAGGATGGTATCAAATATACTCGCTTCTCCTCATCTTTCCCTCCAGTCCGCTTTCTGGGTTTTCACTTCTTTCCTTTTCAGACTTTGACCGTCAATGGCACAAAACACAAAACTTGGTGGCCCTCTTGCTAATGTCAAAGCAGGACTTGTTTTTAGAAACACAGGGACAATTTCTTAGAAACTCTCCAGGAGTGGAGGTGAGAAGCTTTGATTACATCTTGGTGAGTCATTCTTTTCCAAGGAAGGAGAGAATCATTTTTTTTTTTTTTTTAGGAAACAAAACAAAAAAAACATATATCCCAAATAATGCTTTTATGAAGTTCTGACCCCCAAGGAAGCAGAGCAAAATTAAATAACATTCTGGCTTTGTAATAACAGCACATCATATGTTTAGAGATGATTGATTATTAAAATCATACTATAACTTTCTCCTTTTCTCTAGGTACAACAGACACATTTTTTTTTTTGTCTTTTACAAGTTAGATATTTACCAGGTGTGGTGGCTCATGCCTGTATTTCCAACACGTTGGGAGGCCAAGGTAAGAGGATTTCCTGAGCCCAGGAGTTTGAGACTAGCCTGGGCAAAATGGTGAGACATTGTCTCTACAAAAAATAAAAAAATTGTCTGAGCTTGGTGACATGCACCTGTAGTCCCAGCTACTTGGGAGACCAAGGCAGAAGGATTGCCTGAGCCCAGCAGGCTGAGGCTGCTGTAAGCCATGATCATGCCACTGCACTCCATCCTGGGTGACACAATGAAACGCTGATCCAAAAATAAATAAATAAATAAATAAATATTTACCTATTTCCCAAGTCTATTCATCTTAATTTTTTCCTCTCAGCTTCCTCCCCCAAATCGTCATACTGCTCTTTAAAATTAGGCCCGAATGAGGCTTTGTAAAGCTCTTTAGATGCCAAGAGACACAGCAAGATCATATCAGGGCTTTAAATGCCATTTTGGTAATCACTAATCCTTTACAGAATTCAATTTCATAATTTCTATAATTGCACTGCTTTGATAAGTCATACTCAATTCCACCCCATGACATCTAGATAGCCAACCCTTCTTCAGGGCACCAGCATCTCAGATTGCTTTAATATTTTCCTGTAATAAGTTTTTCCTGGGGCTATAATTGCCTGAGCATATGGTGAGGGTATAAGATGGTGAAATTATACATCACAAGTTGATCCTCATTACATGTCCTTAGTCCGTTCCTCCCAGATCACTGGGGAGTGATTTCCAAGGCATTTTACAAGCTCTCTCTCTCTCCCTCTCTCTCTCTCCCCCTCCCTCTCTCTCTCTCTCTCTCTCTTTCTCCCACCCACCTCAGTCACTTAGCTCTTTAGATAGCATATAGTTGCTTTCAGTGAATCTGCATTTCTAGCACCAACACAGCCCCCAGGACTGTCATGTGTGGACTCCCTTGCCTTTTCTGGGTCACAAGGGCTGAATGCTTGCATGGAATGAGTGAAGTCACTTAGGGAAACAACATTCCAGGATGCTTCACCCCATGCTGCTTCCTTGGGTCCCTTTGATTATTTTTTAGCTTCTATCCTAGGATGCCACCTATATTAGTTAAAGTGTATATTTGGCTGTATTTCCACTAACTCTTCCTTACAGATGGCCTAGCCAAATCTGGGTTTGCTTGCCTCGGGTAACAAAAAGTCTCAGGATGGATGGTTGGTGGGTAGTGTTGGTTCAGCTGCTGGCTGTACTACTGGGGACTTAGCATTGCACTTCTTATGCTGCCTTTCAGTTTCATGGTCCCTGAATGGTATCTACAGCATCTGGTATTGATGACCCATGTGCACAAGGCAGGAGAACTGGAGGTCAGCAGCACCTTCTCCCTTTCCTAGAAATCTGAAGATGCATTTCGTTGGTCATGTCCTTGGTTATACCTGCCTGCAAGGACTGCTGGGAGAGAGATGAGAGAAATGACTGTTTGATCATTCAACTAGCAGAGCTGCAAATCAGACAAAAGGATGGCATTCTAAAGTCTTTAGGGCAGTTCCTATACTGAAGCTTAGGCTGACATGTTGGAGAAAATCCCAGAAACTTTGAGATAGTGTCTATCTCCACTACTGAAGATGAAAATACCAGATATCCATTTTCTCAGCCTCCTTTGCAGCTATAGTAGGGGAATCTCAAAGGCAGGAGTGGGGGAGGGGGAGAGAAAGAGAGAGCAAGAGAAGTGAAAGAGAAATTGAACTTGTATACAGATGCACTTGTAGTCAGCCTTGCCCACTACCCCTCATCAAAGCTCTTCAGTTATATGAATCAGTGTACCTGAGTCATCCTACTTTTGGATTAAAACAATTTGGATGAAGTTTTCTGACACGTGGCCATTGTCTTGGTAGACTCTGGTGTGGCCATGTGCTCTCTGAGCTATGGCTGTCGTCATGCTTCCTGGCTTTGGCCCCCTCCCCTACCGGGAGGTGAATCTTCTCTCTCCCTTCTCTCTCTCTAATTTATTTTTAAATAAACTTTTAAATAAACTTTTCTTTCTTCACCTCTTTAAAAAAAAGTTTTCTGACACGTATAACCAAAAGCATCCTAATTAATAGATATCTACAGCATAACTTAATTTCTTTTTCTGGCATAAAATCACAAAAGTACTTTCCCTAGTATTCTTTTTTTTTTTTTTTTTTTTTTTTTGAGTTGGAGTCTCACTCTGTCGCCCAGACTGGAGTGCAGTGGTCGCTCCCGGCCACCGCAGCCTCGACCTGCTGGGCTCCGGCGATCCTTCCGCCTCAGCCTTCCGAGTAGCCGGAATTACAGGCATGCGCTACCACGCCCAGCTGATTTTTTGATTTATTGTAGAGATGAGGTCTCGCTGCCCAGGCGGGTCTCGAACTCACGGGCTCAGGCAATCCACTCACCTCAGCCTCCCAAAGGCGCGGGATTACAGGCTGAGCCACTGAGCCTGGCTCTTTTTGTTTTTAACCACTTCATCAGTTTGCTAAGTTGAATTGAAGCTCCAGTTCTAAGGACCAAGCATGGGAACGCATACCTGTAATTCTAGCACTCTGGGATGCTCAGGCAAGGGGAGTCTAGGAGTTTGAGATCAGCCTGAGTAACATAGTAAGACCCTGTCTCTATAAAATATCAAAAAATTAGCCAAGTGCCACTGTAGTCTCACTATTTGAGAGGCTGAGGTAGAAGAATTGCCTGAGTCCAGGCGGTCAAGACTGCAGTGAACCATGATCTGGCCTCTGCACTCCAGTCTGGGTAACAAAGTGAGACTTCAACTCAAAAAACAAAAACAAACAGAAACTTCAATTCTTAGTCTTCCTTCTTTTCATGTCCCCCAGCAAAACTATGGTGTCTGTGTTGCCTTAGTGACCTTTAGTCCATAAGATAAGTTGTGAATGGACATTACACTTATAATAAACTTATCCAAAGCTTCTCTCTCCTACCCCTTTAGTTAACCTACACGCTTGCACACTGATATTTTTCAGAGCCTATTTACAGTATGTGGTAGCCATTCTCCAGGATGGTCTCCAAAGATCCCACTTTCAGGTCATCATAACTTTGTCAACTTTTTCTCACATTGAACCAAATTGGTCTGGTACAGGACACATAGATGATGGCATGTCCAAGACTAGAATATAAAAAACTGGAGCTTCCATTTTAGGCTCATCCTTCCTTCCTCTCTCTTCCTCTGGGGAGCCCCAGCTGCCATGTTGTAAGCAGCCCTATGAAGAGGCCCATGTGGTGAGAAACTGAGACCTCCACCAGGCAGCCATATTAAGTGAGCTTGAAAGTGAAACCTCACTTGACTTCAGCCCCAGCTGACAATTGTCATAGCCTCATGAAATGTCCTGAGCCAGAACCACCAGCTAGTGCTATACTCTTGACTCACAGAAGCTGTGAACAAAATAAATGCTTGTTGTTCTGAACTGCTAAGCTTGTTACATAGCAGGAGATATGTATTTGTTACACAGTAACTGAAAACTAATATAGGTGGCTTAACCTGACAGTAGAAGATTAAAAAGGCAAATAGCAGTTTTTTGTTTCTGTGATAATTCACTTGGAATGAAGGAAATGGGGCAAAAGGAAAAGAAGAATAGGAAAGGGGTGATGAAGCCAAGAGTTAGGTTTGAATATAAAATACAAGCTGCAAGGCCTTGAGACTTGGCTCTAACTGGTCCATGGTATGTCCTAGTGATTTTGTCAATCAGTGCAAAAAGAGAAAAGCACAATTTGTACAATTTCCCCAATGGATCTTTAAAAAAAGAACATTGTGTAATGTCATGAACAAATATTTCAAATTCTCTTTTTTTAGTAGAAATAAAATTATTTGTTCATAGTTTATTGTTATAGCAGCTAATAATCAAATAGTTTGCAAGAAATAAGATGTTGCCCTTCAAAATGAAATAGACCCAATTCTAGACCTAGCAGCATCCAAGTATACAGAGATTACTAATATAAAGAAATTGTTTTTAAAAATAATATTTTAAAATCATGGGGTACATGTGAGAATTTGTTACATAAGTATATTGTGCGAAGGTGAGGTTTTGGCTTCTGAGCGTCACCCCCTCACCTTCCTCCAGTAATGGATATTGCATCGAGTGGGTGGTGTTAGATCCATATCCCCATCCCTCACTCTCTCCTTTAGCTATGTCCATTGTCTTCTGTTTCAGTCCTTGCGCCCATGTGTGCCCAATGTTTAGTGCCCACTTATAAATGAGAACATGTGGTATTCAGTTTTTTGTTTCTGTGATAATTCACTTGGAATGATGGTCTCCAGCTTCATCCATGTTGCTGCAAAGGATATGATTAATAATAATAATAATAATAATAATAATAAATCTTATGAGTCAGGAGTAGGTCACAACTAAGTACAAAAAAGTCATGAAGATTCCAGGATAGTTATGTTATAGAATGTCACTCAGCTTGGGTTTGTCTGAGGTTTCTTTTTGATTAGATTTAAGTTAGGCATCTTGAGTAGATCAATCACAGAAGTGAGGCTGTCTTGTAATTGCATCCTATCGAGTAGCACAGGATTTCCATTTGTTCCATTACTGGTGATGTTAGCTCTGATCAATTAAATAAAGTGGTGTCTGCTAAGTATAAAAAGAAAAAAATTGATGAGTGAGAGCTTACAATTCAGATTCCTTTTCCACAGGCACTTTTTAAAAATTGATTTTTAAATGTGTGATATTGAACATTTTTTCATATCTTTGTTGGTCATTTGTATATCTTCTTTTGAGAGATGTCTATTCATGTCATTTGCCCACTTTTTAATGGGGTTATTTGCTTTTTTCTTGCTGATTTGTTTGAGTTCTTTGCTCATTCTGGATATTTGTTCTTTGTCAGATGTACAGTTTGCAAACATCTTCTCTCATTCTGTAGGTTGCCTATTTGCTCTGTTGACTATTTCTTTTGTTGTGCAGAAGCTTTTTTTTTTTGGTCTCACTTACTTATTTTTGTTCTAGTTGCATTTGTTTTTGGAGTTTTAGCCACAAATTCTTCGCCTAGGTTCATGTTCAAAATAGTTTTTCCTAGATTTTCTTCTAGAATTTGTATGGTTTCAGGTCTGACATTTAAGTCTTTAATCCATCTTGAGTTAATTTTTGTATATGGGAAGAGATAGGAGTCAAGTTTTATTTTTCTGCATGTAGTAGCTATCTCATTTTCCCAGCACCATTTGTTGAATAGGGTGTTCTTTCCCCAGTGTATGTTTTTATCTGCTTTGTTAAAGATCAGTTGGTTGTAGGTATTTGGTTTATTTCTGGATTTTCTATTCTGTTCCATTGGTCCATGTGTCTGCTCTTGTACCACCAGTACCATACTGTTTTGGTTAATACAGCCTTGCAGTACAATTTGCATCCAGGTAATGTGATGCTTCCAGCTTTGTTCTTTTTACTTAGGATTGCTTTGGCTATTCAGGCTCTTTTTTGGTTCCATATGAATTGAGATTTTTTTTAATTCTGTGAAAATGCAAATTAAAACCACAATGAGATGTCCACCTTATACCCATTATTAAAAAATTTAAAAAACAGTAGATGTTGGCACTGGCAGAGAAAAGGTAACATTTATACACTGTTGGTGGGAGTGTGCCTTAGTACAACCTCTATGGAAAGTGGTATGGTGATTACTCAAAGAACTAAAAGTAGATCTTCTATTTGATCCAGCAATCCCACTACTAGGTATCTGCCTTAAGGAATAGAAGTCATAATATAAAAAGATATTTGCACCTACATGTTCATCGTAGCACAACTTACAATTGCAAAGATGTGGAATCATCCTAAATGCTCATCAACCTATCAGTGGATAATGAAATTATGGTATATATACACCATGGAACACTATGCAGCCATAAAAAAGAATGAAATCATGTTCTTTGCAGCAACATGGATGGTGCTGGAGATCGTCAACCTAAGTAAACTGACTCAGAAACAGAAAACCAATCACTTCGTATTATTACTTATATGTGAGAACTAAGATGGAAATAATAGACACTGGGGACACCAATAAAGGTGGAGGGGAGAGGAGGGTTAGGGTTCAGAAACTACCTAAGGGGCACAATGTTCATTATCTGTGGAATGAGCCACCTGAGACCAAATTCCCACCACTATACAGTATGTGCAAGTAATGAATGTGCATGTGTGCCCCCGAATCTAAAATAAAACATAGCTTTTTAATTAATTAATTAATTGTTTTAAAAATTGATGCTTAGTGTAAGAATGTATTATAAGACCCAACAAGAAACGTGACCTATGACCTATGAACAGTTGTGAGTTAAAAGTTTATGTTCCATAATCTGCCTTCATTTACATACAAAACAGCTAACTAATCAGTTCCCATAGGGGTTTCTTAAAGTTGAGTTTTTTTGAGGATAGTATACATTGGCACATGTAATTCAATCTGGTAACTTTTTTGGCATTGTAACCATGAGAATGAACATAGTACACTACTCACAACAATATGACTGGGCATGGTGGCTCACGTCTATTATCCCAGCACTTTGGGAGGCTGAAGCAGGAGAATTACTTGAGGCCAGGAATTTGAGACCAGTCTGGGCAAAGTAGTGAGACACCCCCCCCAAAAAAAAAAAACCCTAAAAAATTATCCAGGTGTGATGGCTTGCACCTGTGGTCCCAGCTACTTGAAGACTGAGGTGAGAGGTTCACTTGAACCCAGGAGTTCATTCATTGTTGTGTTGGAGTGGCTTGCATCAGCTCTCTTCCCAGCTCTATTTTCAATGATTTCATGCTGCTAGTTTGAAATAAACTAGTTGTCAAAACTTTACTAGCTCACCAATGAATGAACTTCTCAAATAGAATGTTGAGTGAATGAATCAAAAGAGTGTATATATGATTCCATTTATATGCAAACTATAAAAATAGGCCAAACTAATCTATGCTTATAGAGGTCAAGATACATGGTTATCCTTGGAAGGCGGGTGATGGATAGAAGAAGCATAAGTTGGGCTTCTGAAATGTTGGTAGATTTTGTTTCTTGATTTGAGTGCTGGTATTATGGCTACATCTATGTTTTGAAAGTTGATAAACTGTTTCTGTATGTCTATTATTCTTTGGCAATTAGTTAAAGTAATAAAAAAGTAAGCAAGCTATTAAATTAAAAAAGAGTCAACCAGGTAAAAACTTATAAAACAAAAATAAAGGGGACAGAAGTATAATATAAGGCACTTAAATCTACTAAAAGCAAAACTCTTTCTGTAGAAATTGGCTGTCTTGGTATTTGATACAAGTAAACATTCTCTTAAAATTTCCCTTCAGACCATCCTTCATCTCTTTCTCTAAACTTCTTAGGATCTTGCCTTAATGAGAAACATGGAATTGATAAAGAATAGGTTAAACCTTATTATATATCTTACAGGAAAATCCCCATAAATATGATTTATCTCAATTAAGCTTGTGACAAATATTGAGTGACTGTGAGTTTAAAACTGTACTCTCTGGTAAATACCTGGAGTGCAGCTCATTTCTATTGCTGTTTATATTATAAACCATATGATTTTATAGCTATAAATACTAGAAATCATATTGGCAATGTTAAGGAATGGTAAGGAATATGACAAAGCCCTTAAAATACAATCTTAGTAGGAAAAAATGGACCCTAACTGCTAAATACATATACTCCCCTTTTGGGAGTTCCAATATTTTTGCTCTATTGCCTGACTGATTAAAATTATACCTGAAAAATCTACAATATGAAAATAATCCTTTATTGGACAGGATTAATTTCTTGTTGAGTTCAATATATTTAAATTGAAGATAATGATAGCTAGAGAAAGTTATCAGCTTAAATTAAAATATTTCAACAAAGTGTTTTTGTATCTTGTAAAGAGAAACTGTCCTCTCAGGGAAATGTTATTGTATTTTCATTGTTCCTGACAGGCATTTCTTTGAATTTGATTATATTTTTTTAAAAAAATCACAGAGTTCCTACTGTATTAATCCGTCATGTGCTGAGAAATGTAGAAGAAAAATTCAGGACATAATTCCTTTGTTAAATTAGCTTCTGATAATGTTGGACAGTTCAAGCACATACATGTAATACTAGCATATAAACCATAAAATGTGTCTCCTGAAACATGAGATCTACTGGAATTTAACCAGTATTATTTTTTTAAACAAAGGAAGAGGAGGAATTTTATGGTCAGATATATTTGGGAAACACTGGGTTAATTAAGTTCAAGTAAACTAGGTTAGTTTTTGTCAAGACTTTTCAGGACACATAATATGCTAAGGTTAATTTCCAAGAGATAGAGAGTTATGTACTCCCCCAACATTTATATCTTGGAAATATTTGGTCAGAGAACTTGGTGGAGAATTTACATTGTTAAATGTTGCAACTCAAGATACAGCAGTAAAATACAGAGGTTATATAATGAGATTTGTATATCGAGAACCTGATTTTAAATCTTGGCTTTTCTACCTTCCAGCTTTCTTAATTTGAAAGCTATTGCTGACTTTAAGTAAAATAATAAAACTATTTTAGATTTTTGCTTTTCAGTGGTATGTTGGAACTAGCTACAGAATTTTTTTACCTGGTTGTTAAGCATATACATCATTAAAACATACAACGATCAATTGAATAACAGATAATAAACATGGAAAACTCATCACTTCCTAATTATTTTATTTCATTATTATCTATGCTCCTGAAGCTATTTACATTCCTTGTTGTCACAGTATGATAGAAATACTACATAATTGTATGTTAATGTACATCCATTCACAACTCTGTTTACTGATGTCATGGCTTGAAGTATCATATGGATTCACTGATGTCATGTTGTTTCAATGATGTCATGGCTTAAAATCAGTCATGATGGATTATTTATACCATAGAATGAGGACTGCTACAAATCAGTCCCCCCACATCTCTCTAGCTGGTTGTTGAACATTTACTGGCACATCACTGGTTTTTGTGACAATTAAACATGATAATGTGTCTTAAACTTCTTGATTAATGCCTTGGTGGTGGGACAAATATCAGTAGTGCAACACGATGTTATGGGGTACCTGCTGAGATTTTTCTTCCTTGCTCACAAGGATAACAAGATGAAAAGGAACTACAGCAGAATAAAGGCCCTGTTGAGAGCAAAGTTATGAACTCTCCAGGATCACTTGGAGAAAAGCCAGATCTTGATTGAGATGCCAGTGATGGCATGAAAGAGGCTTTGATCAAGGAAATAAGAAGGCACTTGGGTGTTAAGGGAGGTCATCTTCTATGATGAGGAAGGTAATCTTAAAGAGAGGCTATCTGTCCCTCTTATCAGTCTTTGTGGCAAGTTTGTTAATTTTAAATTGACTTGTAAGTTTTGTGTGTAAGAAATAAGGTACTATTGACACCTGTATTGCTGTTGTAACAAATTGTCACAAACTTTGTGACTGAAGACAACACAAATTTATTATCTCATGGTTCTGAGAGCCCGAAGTCTGAAATGGGTCTTCAGCACTAAAATCAAGGGCTTGGGAGGAATGCATTTTTTTCTGGAGGATCTAGAGGATAATCCATTTTCTTACTTTTTCCTTACCTTTCCTTACCTCTCCAGAACGTAGAGAGGTTGCCTGGCTCTTATCCTCCTCATCCTTCCTCAAAGTGCATCAATTCATTCTCTGCTTTCATCATCGTATCATCATCATATCTCCTCTCATGATTTTGACATTGTTACTTCTCATTTACACGGATTATATTGGGCCTACCAGGACAATCCTCTCATCTCAGAATCTTTAATCACATCTGGAAAATCCCTTTTGCTACATAAAGCACCATATGCACAGTTTGCGGAGATAAGGACTTGGACACATTCAGAGAGCCATTATTCTCTCTGCCACTATGTCTTTTACCAGGCTGAATGTCCAGTTGGGTACAGGTCTTATTGACTTGTGTAAGTACCCCCAGAACTGTAGAAAGGGCAGCATGGTTAGGGAAACATTGTCCTCTCAAATTCCTAGTTCCCAAACAATATTGGCCACAGAATCTATCTGCTCTCACAGCCCCAAAATTGGGGTAACAAGGAATGGATAAAACTAAAAGATATAGGTTTACTGGGACCAATATGGTATAGAGCTATGTGGCTCAAATGCTAGAGGAATATGGCGTGGGGCTACTGGTTGGGACCCTTTGAAAATATAGTTGAATCTTGCAAGGGACCACTGATTATGGGAAGAGCTTGGGACTGAGTATGAAGTCAGTAAGGTTCTCTGGAGCCTCTACTCACCCTGGAGACAATGAGTCAGACCACTGGTGATTATCAATAAAATGTGAACAGCAACTGATCACTTGTAAGATTGTTTACCACCAACAAAGAAAAAGAGTGTTAATCCAAGAAAGTCAACTGACTAGAAAACAATGACTTTCTCCACTCTCTTCCCCACCCAGAGTAATCAACATAAGAAAGAAAGGAGTGTGAAAGAGTAGATGATGTCTACACATGCTCCCGCTCCACTCCAAACACAATGCTCCACAGGTGTGGTGAAGGAGGAGCGCTGTGGAGTCAGATTGATTCAATTATGAGATTGAAGTTTAAAAATGATCAGGACTAAGTCTTATAACACAAATACAATAGTCAATGCTAAAAATGTGAAAAGCTATAGAATCAGATTGAGACATCAAAAACAGAGTCTGCTATTGGACAGAAAATTGGGGGTTGGGTTAGGCAGAGCACCGCTGCTGTTAGTTGTTTAGAAAAAAAATTTTCCTAACTGCATCTCAATGTGGTGAGACTCCTCAATCAAACTGGTCACAGAATAAATTATTTTTATGAGTGTGACACTGCTAATTGGTAGTAATAGCTAATAAGTGCTACTGGGTTGTGGAGATACAGCAGACTGATGAGAGTGCAGTACCCTAGAGAACCTACCTTGAAAGGGGAAGCTTGCTGGCCCAGGGAGATGGACAGTAAGTCCAGTTGCTTTTACTCTCCTTAAATATTACGTGTTTGAAGGAACAGAGGAAAATATGTAAGTTTTTAAACAAGCAAAATGGACAAGATTTGTTTTGGACATGGGTTAATTATCCTATAGCCCAGGAATAATCTAAGAGTCTTCTACACATGATGTAGTAGATTATAGCTGGGCTGATCTCCCTTGTACTTACTTACACATCTTGGCACCATGTGAGCCATCAGGGTTGTTGATGCCAGCAATCCATGCTCCTGGGCACTTCTCTCATTTAGAAGCCCATCACAGGGGAGGGGATAAACAGAGAGTGTGCAGAAGGAGGCAGTCATTATTTGTTCTTTTTAAGATGCATATTACTGCTCAGAAATGTCAAGATTGAGAACAAAGGATAGTTATTCATAAAGAAATGAGTCAGAAAAAGTCAGCCTTCAATTAAAGTTTCATCTGCAGTTGTCTATTTTGCTAAACTAGTTATCTTGCCTAATACCCTCAGCTGCTTTGCTCTCAGTTAAAACAGGATTTAGAGACACACAGCAGCTCCTGAGAAGCACTTCTCCAGGGGAGGGAGTCTGCTCAGAAGCTTCCTCTATGAGTCTAAGCAGGGATGTAGAGAGAGGAAGGGAAAACGACTTGCCCTCGGCAAACAGAAGAAGAAATGTTGAAGTATTTAGGTCGTTTTTGGTGATCTGAAAAACAAAAAGATCAGTTCAGTGAACTGATGGCATGTAAACAGTGGCTGGAAGAAATCCATAGGATGGCAGATTGTGTAAGAGCTTTCAGATGTCTTGGATGATATGTCCCCTAGAGAAAGCTCAACAGTTAGGTGGATGCTGGCTGCTTTGAAAACAATGTAGGGTCATGTAATTAGCACTGCCACACTTATTATAGAAGTTTTTAAAATTTATTTTTAATTGAATAATTGTACATATTTATGGGTTATATAGTGATGTTTTGGTACATATAGAGTGATCAGGTCAGGATAATTAGCATGTTCATTATCTTTTAATTCCAGATATTTTCAAAGAATAGCACAGAAAATTTTAGAATTTACATTTTTAAGCTCTATCTCTTTGGTAAGGGATGGTAAAATTAAAAATAGAGAGCAGAAATCACTATTTTTATACTAACAAAATTAGATAAAATCTCTTATGTAAGTCATGGTTTCACTAATTTGACAATGTAGGGTTACAATCAATTCGAGGCCCAAATTTCTAGCCACCTGTTGTTCATCTCTACCTTCAAGGCCTGTAGGCACACAGGACTTAATATATCTAGAATTAAACTAACTTAGTTCTCAAGACTACTCTTTGTTTTGAATGTTCTTTATTTTGGATGAGATTGGAAATGTTCAGGGTGGTATGGTTGTAAACTAAATGTTCTTTATTTAAACTAGAATTCGTCTCTCTGCCCTCTCTCACACAGACATGCATACATACTCAGACTCATGTACACAACCCAAGGTAGGTTAAAGATGAGAATAGGCTGGATCCAGAATTCATTTTAGGAATGAAATTGTCTCTGTTTAATTCAATGTGTGTTGGGGATAATCAGGTTTCAAGGGCATGATCACAAGGAGATCACGAACAATAAAGTAGCTAAACTTTTCTGCCTAGAAAGAAGAAGGAATTTGGGAATTTGGAAGGGGTGTGCAAAAACAGATAGTGAGGGAAGCCAAGGAACATAGCAAAAGGCTGGAACCTTTGGAAAAAGTTGAAGATGAGAAATTTCTAGCAGTGTAGGTGGTGACTATTAAGAACAGGAATGTGTTATAAAGTAAAATCATGTTTCTCATATGAATATAAAAAGATCGTATTTAATGTCTTAATTTATAAGAAACCAGTAAGATGTAAGAACCAATTCAAAGTAAAATTTGAAGAACACACACACACAAACACACACACACAGGCAATGAAAAATGCTAAATGATTTTGCTACTAGATACAAAACTGGTTAATATACCATAGGGCAATAAAATATATGCTAATATATTGTAGTATTTGGTTTCATCTCTTCTGCCTGATGAAAATCATTTGTACTTCTAGACAATTCTTTTACTTTTCTATGAACAAGAATTATTTTAAATTATTAGTTTTCTACATCTCAATTTCTGTTCCACAGTCTTCCCATGGATAACCTAGTCCATGGGAAGACAGTCAGAAAAGCACATTTCTAAAGAATCAGATAAATTTCCAGAGACTGTTCTAAATGCCCAGCATTCTACTTAGAGGGCACTCCTTAATTGGTTTTGCCCATTTACAAATCTTATGTCATTTTTCCTAACAGATAATTATATTCAATTTGAAGAGATTTCTTTTGGCGATACAGTTCTTCATCTTTCCAAATTGTCACTCAGCTTGGCACACACCCAAATATCTACTGTAAACAATGTTTGGGATGATGGTGCTCAGGAATTTGAAGAACATGAGTGGACTTTGACACCTAGATTAGTGTGGAGCAAATAGAACAAATTTGCAAATGAGACTTAGAACTCTACACTAAAGGTGACCATCAGGTAGAAAGCACTGACAATTAGCAAAACTCTTAGGGAGGTCTTTGCATTTTCTCCAAGATAAGGGACATTAGGCTGAATAACATAACATTTGTATGTTAATATGAAATCACCAAAAATCTAACGGAATTTCTACTTTAAAATGCATACAGTGGCTCTTTCTGGATATTAGATTATGGGTGATTTTTGCTTTCATTAAAAATATTTTGTATATACTCACTTTTATAATTTAATATTTTGAATAATTTTTGTATAATAATTCTTTATTGTCTGAAGTATTTACAATAAGCATGACTTGTTTTTAATAATCTGCACAAACAATAAAGCTTTTTTAAATCAAAAAGGGCCCTAAATTTCAATTTTTAAAAAGTTGCATCAAAATATCCTTGCGCCACAATAGCCATGCCAAAGTGATGGCTTCAAGCTGGTTCTGTCAAATGTCATGTGCCCCTGGGCAGCCCCAGGAGATTGTAAGGGAGACTGTCTAATCTAGTTTTACTGTGTATGAGTTATTGTGTTCACCCCTCAGTTATTGGAGACCAAGTGTCAGCTCTTAGAAAATGAGGATCTAATTGTACCTCTAATTAACTCATAGTCCTTATTTTGTAAAATGATTTTTTTTTTTTTTGGTTAAAAAATTTTTTTGATACCATTACTTTTTCTGTTTTCTTTTGTAATCCTTAAAGTGGAAAAACCCATCCCTACTATCTGAGACAAGGCTTGAACAGGAAGTTCCCAAGACAGGGACCTTCTTCAGTCTCACATCTTACCACTCATTCCCAATCACTCCCAACCCCACCCTTCCACTCTGACTTGCAGTTATGCAGAGTCACTTCCAGCAATTTGAGCACATCCAGGATGACTCTTATAGAACTTCTCCATCATTTTAGCTATATCCTGTTATCTTGCCTTAATTTTCTTTATGGCACTTATCAACCCATGACATAATATGTGTGACATAATACATATGTATATTTATTTATCATTTATTACTTATGTGTTTTTCTCAATTTTAGTGCAGCTCTACGAAATCAGTGATTTGATTTTATTCACTACTGATTTTATTCACTACCCCAAAACTTAGAACAAGGCCTGGTATATAGTAAATGCTCAATAATTATTTACTGAATGAATGAATGATTGAATGACTCTCTGGGCTGTGCATATTTCATTCTATGCACATATACTTTATTCTAAAGACTTTGTTCTAGACATGATTTGCTCAGAAACCCTTTCCTAATTTTTTCCCCATCTATCTCCTTTCCCTACTATATTGCATTGCTTGTTTAATTATTTATATATTTTTTCCTTGAAGGCAGTGATCATGTCCCTCTGTACACCTCAACATACTCATTGCTAACTAATATCTGGTGCGTAGTAGGTATCAATGTATCTTCGTTATTTTTATTAATTTATTCTGTGCCATGATTCAAATGTTACATAAATTTTCAACCTTTAAACATTTGTGTATGCTACTTCTTAGGTATAAAATACTCTTTCTCCACTTCTATTTGACATATCTGTTTGCTAGGCATAACAATTTTTCTCCTGTAGGTTCATGGGTCTCAAACTGTGTACTAAGTCACCTTGGGTTACCACAGACAGTTCACAGGGGATCACTGCAGGATATTTTAAATTTTTGAGGGTAATACAGTAACATCAGTGGCTACAGATGGGAACTACTGGCTTGGGATAGCTCTTTGGTCCCACGTTAGATTGTGCTACATTCCTTTCAATGACGTCATATCTTTATGAAGCTGGAATTGAGTGGCTGCTATGATAAAAAGCAAGTACCACATGGAAATTAATATGAAACAGAAAATAAGGGTGTCAGTGTCCATCTTGTTTCTAAGCACTGAAAAGTAACACAGTTCCCACCAAGCATAGACCTCTCGTTATAAGTAATGATGAGATTTAAATAAAAATATATTATTTATATCTCTTAAATTATGTGTGTTATTTTTAAACAGCTACTAAGCTGTTAGACACACAAACTTATTAAGTTGTTTAGATTTAGCAAGTTCTTAGATATTTCTTTTGACCTGGGCGTCTTAATCTATGACCAGTAACAAAGATACCTTATTTCTTTCAATGGGTCTGGCATACATGACTTGTTTTCTCACTAGCAGACACACAAGTGACTGGTATATGTTGAAGAGTCACTGTTTATGAAAATATTTTTCTCCTCCCTTCTCCCAAACTTTTCTGATCTGTCCCTTGCATTTATTTGCATCTGGCTCTATAGTGATGTTAAATAACACTATTCCTATGGTCAATATATGAAAGAAGAATTTACCAGTGTTAGCTTGTTGAAGATTAATAATTTGTTTTCTGGTTACTTTAACTGTTTTTATATTTCAGATAGTTATTGACTCACTAATCTACAGATTTCTTAGCTTCCTTTTTTCCTTTCTCTCTTTCCCTCTCTAGCTTACTTCATGCCCTTTTCTCTCCTGGTCATCCTTACTTTCCTTCTCCCCTTCCCTTCCCTTCCCTTTTCCCTTCCCTTCCCTTCTCTCTTCCCTTCCTTTCTCTCCCTTCCCTTCCCCGTCCCCCTCCCTTCTTCCTTCCTTTCATCTTTTTAGACTGCATTCTCTTAAGGGTATCCCAAAAGTTTCCACTGTTTTTGAACACACATGTTAGGGCAAACATTATATTTGGGAACTAATTAAGGAGGAAATATTTTAAAAGACCTTGTGAGGGACACTGTCTGAATAGTGAAGATTCGTAAGTCAATGTTCTGGGGTTCTTATGCTTGTGTATTTGACACACCTCAATTAAACCCTTTTCTGGAAAACAGGAAAGGTCAAATATCTCTGAGAGAGGTAAAGTGGGGGCATGAGTGCTTATTTCTGTAAGTTTGGGCTGCTTTAACATTATTTACCTTGTGATGGATGAAATCTGAACAACTGTCCAATAAAACACCCTCGGTTATGCTCTGCCTGATCATAAGGCTTTTGATTTTAGCTTTTCCCCTTCCTAATCATGAATCCATTTCCATAGAAACACAAATAGAAGAGCATCATGAAAGCAATTTGTCCGCTTCTGCTTCCATTTAAATGGAAATGGAATTTACAGCACTTTAAAAAAGAGAGCGAGAGAGAGCTTTGATAAGTAATATTTTCAAATGCATCCTTCAAATTCAACATATGAAGTAGTTGCTGATAGTTGGACATTTCAAGAATAACAAGGCAATTTTATACTTGGTCAAATTGTAAGGCTTACACTCAAGCTAACATAGGTTCCTGACCTTGAAATGCACCTGGTCTCAGGTACTGCTCTGAAACCTTTGTATCTTTTCTATCCTGGGCTGTCTCCCATCTCTTTCTTCCTAAGAAGACCACTAAGGTGGGTATGTGAGTGGTTACCCTCAGAAGAGTAACTTTGGATTTTGAGGTATATTTTTTGTCTATTTTCACTCCCATAGAGCTCTTCTACTATTTATGCTTGAGTATACTATGCTATACATTTTAAATCTTAATTGAGCACAAACCATAGGAAGACATGCAGTGGAAAAGAGCTTCACATTTTGCCTTTTACAGAGAAAAATGTCTTGCACAGTGCTGAATCAATAAAATGTTGACTAATTAATAAAGTGACAAAATTGATTTGTAATATGACCTAAATCTGGGTCCTGACAAATGCCACTTAATTCACTTCTCCTTCTTAGAAAGAAACTTTGCTAAGCATTTTGAAATTATGTTTCAAGTTTTCATTTCAAAAACACTTTTTGAAGATTTTTTTTTTAATTTACAGACTCTAAAAAACTGATTTATAGACAATTAAACAAAAACCAGTAGTAAACATGACAGATTGAAGTTCTTTTTATTTTAGTTGGGTGAATTAAATAGATTTCTGACTATAGTCACTTGAAGTGTTAAGAGTTTCTAAGAAACCAGAATCATTGCATGGATGATGTGGGAGGGAGGAGTGTGAAGAAGGAGAGATGATGGAGTTTGGGGGAAATGAAGTAGAATAATGGCTTCTCAGTGTAATGAAGTAATCCGCGAGAAGAATAACCAAAATTGGTTTTTGTTTTTTTTTCCAAAATAAAAGCCCCAAATATTTTGTCCCTTCCTGTTATAGGCCTAGGCTCTGGAAAGAAGGTGCTTCCTACATTTCACATGTTTAATTAAGAGTTGTTTATCTCAATGTACAAGGTAGCTTGTTTGAAGTTGCAGATGTCCTTTTGATTGTTGTAATTTGTACTTGGTGGTGGGTGAAAGGCAATGAAATTTAGGTATAATTACTAGATAAATTTGAACTACCTTTGAGTGGGTTTGGTAATACACTAACCCTCTCCCTGTGACCTGGTTGCAGAAATAAACTCTCTTCCTCCCCAGACTCTGCCTCTTGCTTCTATTGACTATGAGAGAAAGCAGCCATACACTCGTGTACTGTAAACAAATTTGGTAACTCCGTTGGGACAATACTGCTGCAGCTGGCTGGTCTTGGCAAGGATGCCCCATGGAAAACCTCTGCAGCTGTCAGAGCTGCTTTGCTCCAGGGATTTTTCTGGTACTCTCCCACTGGACGAAGCCACCAGTCCCTTTAAGACTGAAGTGAGAATAAAGATTGGGAGCAGACATGCTTGTTTGAGTAAGTGAAACTGGATTGTATACTGGGAGTTTAACCCTTCTTGTTTGGACTTTTAAAATAGCGTTTGCCGGTGCCAGGTAAGGGGATTGTAATTTGTTTGCACTTTTGGAATATCCTTTGGTTTCAGTTTGTTTTATGTTTGAGAGAAGTTCAAAGGCATACCAAGTTTTCTGAAACTCCAGTTGATGAGATAGTAAGGCCTACTGTGCACATTTTAAATCTGATGGGCAAATTAGAGCAAGAAAATTTCAGAGCTCAAATGGTTAACCTACAAATATAAAGTTAAATAAAGTCTTCTAAGCTCTCTTTCTCTCTCTCTTTTTTTGTTTCCTGCCTGCTTTGAGTCTGCTGGTTACTAAGTTACAGGTGTTGAAATAAAACTCACTTTTTCAAGGTTACTTGAAAATTTTGATTTTCAGAACTGTTCAGCCAGTTCTAATTAAAATGTAAACATTGAAAACTCATTTGAAATGGGAAAGAAAAAAAATAAAGAAAAGAGGTAAAAAAATGTTTTTTTAAATCAAACTGGCATGGAAACTGCTTTATCCAAATTTTTGTCCACAGCTCTTATAAAATTACCTACTGGAGCAGAGTTTAGTCATGTAAACAGGTTCCAATTTTGTAAGAAATATAATTTAGATACAGTTATCCTTCACAAAATGATGAATTTATATGGTTCTTTCTTGGCTATTTCCAAGGAAAAAGCTATAGAATTTTTTGTGTGTATGTATATTTAAATGTGTTTATGTGTAAGCACATGTTTTGTATTGTGTCTAGCATGCTACCAAGTTGGCTTATAAATAAACGAGTACTCATAAGTTTAAAATAGATCTAAATGCTTTCCAATTTCATGTGACTTTAATAATATTTTGTAAATAAAAATGGCTTTAAAATTATTGGTAAAATAGAACTGTCTTTGAAATTGTCAGCATGCATTTTTGTCTAGGTCTACTAATTAAATAAGTTTTACATTTGCCTCTGCTAGATATTTTAAGGTTTTCAGGGTTTGACATTAAGGTTATAACACTATAAACTAAGTCGAAAACAAAATGATCTTTGTATGTATGATTTTTGGCAGGGGAGGCAGGTAAGACTGTTTTCAATGAAAACAACTGAATCTCCTGAGTTATTGGCAAAATGCCCATGTATTTAACTTAAGGTCCTTACTTAGGTGAACACATGATATTCCCAGGCTATAAAAGTAGTTAACAAGAAAATAAATTAAAATGATGGCTAGCCTTGTCTAAAATCTCAGTTTTCATAAGTAATTTAGCAAACCGATAAAAATGAATAAATTAATATAAATGAAATAATCCTTATAGATGAACTTTTTATGTAATTTGATATCTTACAATTGTTTTGGAAGCTCATTAAATGTCTAGGTTGTTTTGAATTAAGAAAGAGCTCTGATATAGGAAACATTTTTCTGAAATTGTGTTATGAGTCTCATCTGTACAAAAGCTTATATCTGACAGACAATTACAGATTTCTTGCTTTCCTGGGTCTTCACTAAAATGTAAGGCAAAGTGTCCTCTCTTCTTTAAAGAGAGAATATATTTATATTAGAAAGGATTTTATATGATGAAATTTTGTTTGAAAGTAAAATGACTGGACATTTAAGAGAGAGAAGTACAGGGCAAAACAGAAAATCCAAGCATATTGCAGACGTCTATGTAAGTTGTGATAAGATTTATGAAGGGGAATTTATAAAATAAATTTTGTTTGTGATTAAGTTGGTTATAATTTAAAGAAAATTATTTATAATAGTCTTTCTAAATTTAATTCCCCTATATTAAAACGAGGTTTCCTTCAAGTATTAACTTTCTCTTGGCTTAATTTGAAGATGATCAGTATGAGGCTGCTGGAGTGACTTTCTCTGGTAGGGTAAACCAAGACAGAGTTTCCTCAGCACCCAGAAAGAAACAGATCCAGAAGCATACCCCATGAGTCTTCAAAGGAGTGATAATAACCACATAGAGCAAAAAGGAAGATAAAAATAATCTACCAACCTGGGCTGAAACTGGCCAGACTCTCTCTTGTACCACACAGTCCACTACACCCTCTGGACACAGTGGGAAGGTGAGTGATGGGAATTTGGGAATTTTGTGCTTCTGCTGTGAACTTACAGGGCTCCTGGGACTTATGGGATCCCACCCCTTTATGGGAAACTGCTTTCCCCACAGCTGTGCTCTGCCATGAAGTGGTACAGAAAAAAAAAACTTTGATAGTGCCAGTCACCATTTCCCAGGAACTCAACCCTTGCATGGTGGAGTATCTGCTTTCTAGCCAACTTGGGAGGGAATGGGCTCTGAGGGCAAACTCCACAGCTACAGACAGTTCCTGGCTGGGTGGATTGCCTGAGAACACCTGAGCCCTGAGGTCAGCTTCACTTGGTTATTCAGATTGCAGATTACCCGAGGCCAAGACAGGAGCCAGGTGGAATGCTTGGCCATAGCAATCGCTCACTCCCCTTGTGAATTCTTCTGGGCCTGCTTTGCACAATAGTGTTACCCCAGTGGCCTGGAATTCCCTTTTAATCCCCACTGGAGCAGCTAAGAGTGCACATTTGTGGTGGAGTGCTTCATCTCCGTGTTCCTGTAATGTCCCAGAAGGCTCAAAACAGACAGAAAACTTGAGAAATCCCCAGAACCTGACCCTAGGGCTAGGCTGGCCAGGCACTTCCTTGGAACAGGACTTACCAAGAAGAAACCCTATAACCACTATCATAGCTGGCTTTCTCTAACAAGTGCAACCTCCTGGCCAGGGGTCAACAGTACAGCCAACCACATTGGACACAATACCTCAGCTTTGAGGAAGGGCAGATCCCAAGCACAAGCTAACAACCCTTTCCAAACTACTCCAGTCACTCAGGATACTGGGAGTCAGTGCAGGTATACAGCACAGGACTGCCCCATCTGGCAATTGAGAAGCTCACCACACCAAGGCTATACATAACCAGGGGAACCCTACTGTGTCTACATCAGTCCCCCTCCAACCTCAAATAAGAAGAAGTAGTCTACCCAAGTGAGGAAAACAAACAAACAGAAAAATAATTCTAACAATATGAAAAAACAGAATTCTCCAACACCCCCAAAAGGCCATCCCAACTCCTTAGCAATGAACCCTAATGAAATTAAAATTGTAGAAATTTCAGACATAGAATTCAAAAGATCAATGGTAAAATTGGTCAATGAACTTCAGGAGGAAATTGAAAACCAATATAAAGAAATTAAAAAACGATTTAACACATGGATGAAAAATTCTCCTAAGATAAAGACATTAAAAAAAAAAGCTGGCCAGGCTTGGTGGCTCAGCCTGTAATCCCACGCCTTTGGGAGGCTGAGGTGAGTGGATTGCCTGAGCCCGTGGGTTCGAGACCCGCCTGGGCAGCGAGACCTCATCTCTACAATAAATCAAAAAATTAGCCGGGCGTGGTAGTGCATGCCTGTAATTCCGGCTACTTGGAAGGCTGAGACGGAAGGATCGCCGGAGCCCAGCAGGTCGAGGCTGCGGAGGCCGGGAGCGGCCACTGCACTCCAGTCTGGGCAACAGAGTGAGACTCCAACTCAAAAAAAAAAAAAAAAAAAAGCTGAAGTTGTGGAACTAAAAGAAGCATTTAGAGAAGTAAAAAATACAGTGGAAAGTTTTAACAGTAGACTAGAACACACAGAACAAAGAATCTCAGTACTTGAGCACAAAGCTTTTAAATTAACCCAATCAGACAACAATAAAGAAAAAAGAATCAAGAGAATGGAACAGAGTCTCTAAGAAATGTAGAATATAGGATTATGTAAAACATACCAATCTCAGAATCATAAGTGTTCCTGAGAAGAAGAGAAAGCAATAGGTTCAGAAGACCTATTTGAGGAAATAATAAAGGAAAACTTCCCTGGTTTTGCCAGAGATAAAAACATCCAGATACAAGAAGTCCAAAGAACTCCCAGAAGATTCATTGCAAAAACATCATTCCCAAGGCATATAATCATCAGCTGTACAAAGTTAATGTGAAGGAAATAATTTAAGAGAACTAAAACAAAAGCATCAAATAATTTACAATGCTAAACCTGTCTGACTAACCACAGACTTCTCAGAAGAAGTCCTACAAGCCAGAAGGAACTGGGGCCCCATCTTTAATCTCCTCAGACAGAATAATAGTCAGTCAAGGATTTTGTATCCTGCAAAACTAAGTTTCATAAATGAAGGAGAAATGAACTTCTTTGCAGACAAGCAAACACTGAGGGAATTTGTCACCACTAGGCTAGCTCTACAATAAATATTCAAAGGAATCCTAAATACTGAAGCTAAAGGTTGAAAAACACCAGTAGAAAAAATGCTGAATATCATAAAGATCATAGGCTTTATGAAACACCAACACAATAGAGAAAATAAATTAACAAAGCAACCAGTTAACAATTAGTATAATGAATAGAATAGTACCTTACATATTATTATTAACTCTGAACATAAATAGTCTTATGCCACACTAAAAAGTTATAGACTAGCAAAATGGATAAGTAAACACAAGCCAAATATCTGCTGCTTTCAGGAGACCCACCTAACTCACAAAGACTCCTATAGACTTAAGGTAAAGAGGTAGGGAAAAATATTTCATGCAAATGGAAACAAAAAGCATGGGTAGCCATTCTAACATCAGACAGAACAGACTTTATGTTAACAACAGTAAAAACAAGACAAAGATGGCTATTATATAATGATAAAGGGATTAGTCCAATGAGAAGACATAACAATTTTAAATATGCATGCACCTAATACCAGAGCCCCCAGCCTGATAAAACAAATTCTACTAGCCTTAAAAAAAGAGATAGAAATGCAATAATAGTGGAAGACTTCAATACTCCACTGGTGGACAGCAGTAGATAGATTATTAGGCAGAAAGTTAACCAAAAAACACTGGAGTTAAACAGTACTCCAGAGAAAATGAAACTAGCAGACATCTACAGAACATTCCATCCCAAAACTATAGAATACACATTTTTCTTGTTGGCACATGCAATATTCTTCAAGATAAACCATTTATCAAATCTCAATAAATTCAAAAAAATCATATCAAGCACCATCTCAGACTATACTGGAATAAAACTAGAAATTAACTTCAAGAAGCCCTCATGAAAGCAAACACAAAGACATGGAAGTTAAACAGTTTGTTCCTGAATCCTAGGATCAACAAAAAATCAAGATGGAAAATTTAAAATTCCTCAAAACAAATGACAGAGGTTATCAAAACCTCTGGGACACAGCCAAAGTTGTGATCAGAGAAAAATTTATAGTGCTAAAGGCTTACATTAATAAGACTAAAATATCGCATATCAACAACCTAATATCACACCTCTGGGAGCTAGAAAAACATGAACAAACCAAACCCAAAGCTAGCAGAAAAAAATAATAATAATGAAGATTAGAGCAGAGCTAAATGAAACTGAAATTAAAAAATACAAAGGATCAATGAAATAGTTCTTTGAAAAGGTAAACAAAATTGATAGATCACTAGCTAGATTAAGAAATGAAGAGAGAAGACTCAAATTAACTCAATCAGAAATGAAAAAGGAGACATGACAATTGATCGAAGGAATTTCAAAAGATCATTCATGACTATTATGAACACCTATAGACAAACAAACTAGACAGTTTAGAGAAAATGGATAAATTATTGAGAACCTATAACTCCCCAACCATGAATCAGAAAAAAATAGAAACCTTGAGCAGACCAATAACAAGTAGTGAGATTGAAATAGTAATTAGAAGTCTCCGAACAATAGCAGCAGCAACAACAACAACAAGTCCAGAACCTGATGAACTCACAGTTGAATTCTACCAAACCTTCAAAGAAGAAACAGTGCCAATTTTACTGAAGCTCTTTCACAAGATTGAAGAGGGAGGAATTCTCCCTAGATTATTCTGTGAGGCCAGTATCACTTTGATACCAAAGCCAGGAAAAGTTGCAACAACAACAAAAAAACAGAACTATAGACCAAAGTCCCTTATGAACATAGATGCACAAATTTTCAACAAAATATTAGCAAATGGAATTTAAAGCACATAAAAAAATAATAATACACCATGACCAAGTAAGTTTTAACCCAGAGATTCAAGGGTGGTTCCACATAAACAAGTCAATAAATATGATCCACTATATAAACAGAATTGTAAAAAAAAAAAAAAATCATTTAAATAGAAGCATAAAAGACATTTGATAAAATCCAGTATCCCTTCATGATAAAAACCCCTCAGCAAAATAGGTGTAGAGGGAGCATTCCTCACAATAATAAAAGCCATATACGACAAACCAATGTCATTCTGAATGAAAAAAAGTTGAACACATTCCCCCTCAAAACTAAAAAAAGGCAAGGAGGCCTACTTTCATTATTACTATTCAACATTGTTCTGGAAGTCCTAGTCAGTGCAATCAGGCATAAAAAAGAAAAAAAGTATATCCAAATTGGAAAAGAAGAAATCAAACTATCTCTGTATGCTGACAATATGACCTTATACCTAGAGAACCCTGAAGACTATACCAAACAAAACAAAACAAAACAAAACAAAAAAACCCTGGACTTGATAAATAAATTTGGTAATGTTTCAGGATACAAAATCAACATGTGCAAATCAGTAGCACTGCTATATACCAATGAGAAGACATAACAATTTTAAATATACATGCTCCTAACACCAGAACTCACAGCTTTACAAAACAAATTCTACTGACTGAGAATCAAATAAAAAACTCAATTTCATTTAAAATAGCAGCCAAAAGGATAAAGTACCTAGGAATATATTTAACCAAGGAGATGAAGACCTCTACTAGGAGAACTACAGAATTCTGATGAAAGAAATTACAGTGGACACAAACAAATGGAGAAACTTTCCATGAAGGTGGATTGGAAGAATCAACATTGTTAAAGTGACCATATAACTCAAAGTAATCTACTGATTCAATGCAATCCCTATTCCCTTACCAACATCATTTGTCGCAGAATTAGAAAAAACAATTCTAAAATTCATATGAAACCAAAAAAGAGCCAGACAGCCAAAGCAATCCTAAGCAAAAAGAACAAAGCTGGAGGCATCACATTACCTGACTTAAAATTTTATCACAAGACTGTATTTACCAAAACTAACACTAATACAAGAGCAGGCACATGGACCAATGGAACAGAATAAAAAAGAGTGAAATCATGTATTTTGTAGCAACATGGATGAGCTAGAGATTATCATCCTAAATGAAAGGACTCAGAAACAGAAAACCAAACGCTACATGTTTTCACTCATATGTGTGAGCTAAATGGTCACAAGAATGGAAATAAGAGAGACTGAGGACACTAATAAGGGGGACAGGAGGAGAAAGGCTAGGGTTCAGAAACTACCACTGGGGCACAATGTTCACCATCTGGGGCATGGGGTACCTGAGACTCAATCCCCACCACTACACAATATGTCTATGTAATGAGCATGCATGTGTACCCCACTGAATCTAAAATTAAAAAAAATTAAACATTAGTATCAATAGCACACTAACTCTAGGTCAACAGCTGGACCCCTGTATCAGAATGGCAGGGTTTCCTTGGAGCATTGGTCTGTTTTGTAATGGAAAGTTGTGAAAGTTATAATAAATTCATAAAGATCTTATCTCATGGTCAAACTGATTAAAATTATATAGATTTGTTTATAAGGTTTTAAAAAAATTTTTCTTTGATGTTAATAGTATATAAATGCAATTATAAAATTTAGATCTCTCTTTCAACAAAAATTTATCGTAATTTAGAGAGATAACAACAAAAGATCTTTATTTAGCTTTTGAATAAGCTGAAAAAAATTATATATATATAATATATATATTATGTATATATATATGGAGAGAGAGAGAGAAAAGAGAAAGACAAATACAGCTGCCCTTATGTTGCATTTCTTAGTTCTCACTTTTTAAGAAATGGTGTCTCCTCTATCAAAGAGTAATGGTTTTTGCTTTAAAAACCTTTGAATTATAATTTGGCTAAATAAATGAGTGTTTTACAATGACCTGTGATCCTGTGTTATGAGGTTATGTTTTTGAAAACTTTGATATTTGACAGACTTTAGAAAGTCAAAAGTTAGGGATGTAAATTGAGTCTTTCTGAACTTCTTTATTTATTTTTTAATATTAGGTTCTCTGACGCCCAAGAGAGACATATTAGAGATGTTAACATCATACAGAAAGCACTGTCAAATATAAAAGGATGCTTAACATTAAGTATATGTGTTCCAAATTGTTTAACATTACTGTAATTCTGATATATTTTGGTATATTTTATCAATGATAATAATAATTGTTTACTATATGTCACAAAATAACCAAATTTTCTTAACAGTTGTGTCTTTGACAATGGCTCTTAAGACTTTTATCATTTACAATTATTGTTTTGCTCTGATCCCTTTCAAAAGCAATTCATGATAAACTATGGGACCTTGCCAGGTACTTTTAAATAACTCTTGTGCTGTAAAATTAATGGGAGTCAAGTTGAAGTCACATGTCATGCCTAAAGCAGGCATCCTCTAGGGACATGATGCCATGTACCCCTGAGGGCTATGTGAGGTCTTTGATGAAATTTTGGACTGGTTTTCTAATTTTTTTTCGTGAATTTCCTCTGGCTTAAGAAGTATCTTTTCAGGTATAGGTAAACTAGTAACAACTGTTTTAATATGTGAATTGTTATTTTATATATTGTTTAAATGTTGCATATCTTGTATGATTAAAGCCCCCGAGCTTATGGCCAAAGTTGTATATGATGCAAGAAAAGAGGAAGCAGAGGCCTTTGAATGTTCCAACAGAAAGGGTCAGAAACATCATCATAGAAATCATGGCTACAACCGAGAGTGGGGAATCTTATATGCTAAGGCTCTGGGAATGGGGCATTTCATTTCTTACATTTCATGTTTAATTTGAAGTTGTTTATTTAAATGTACCAAGGCAGTTGTTTAAAGTTGCAGAAGTTCTTCTTTTAATTGTTGTAACTTTCCTATCTTAATATACTAGGGTAGCTTGTTTGAAGTAACAGATGTTCTTCTTTTGACTATTGCAATTTTGACTTGATGATGGGTGATGGGAAATAAAATTTAGATGTAAATACTAAGTAAATTTGTACTACCTTTGAGCAGGTGTTGGTACTGTACTAACCCTTTCTTTGTGACCTGGTTGCAGAAATAAACTCTCCTTTCCCCCAGACTCTGCCTCTCATTTCTGTTGACCATGAGAGAAAACAACTGGACTCATTTGCCAGCAACACTCCCTCCTTGACAATACCCATGACTAGATCTCTGAGGAAAAGAGGGACATTTTGTAAAGGAACAGGGTGTAAAGGAAGCCGTCACAAGACATTTTTGCAGGCCATGAAGGAAAACAGCCTTGCCTTGAATCCAATGCTTCAGGCTCCTGACCAGTGGCTGGAGTAAAGAATTAAATTTGATTATAGGTGTGTTGTTTTAAAGTTTCTACCTTTGGAATTTCATTAATCTCACACACCTCAGTAGATCAATGAAGGATGATGAACACAAGAAAGTCCCAGACAATAAAAGGATGACATTTTCTTTGGCTAATTCATGATTTACTAACACCCTAGAAATTAAAAATACTATTTAATACAAGGCCATATGATATCTGTAGCTGTGTTTTATTTATACTTTGCTGTGTTCATTTATGCTCACATTAGCATTTTTACCTTGGGAAACATGGCACAATTTAAGTAAATTACCCACAGTTTGTTACAAACTTTATAAAATTCTCTCGAGTTTTTTCCCAACATTCATTTATTTTACACAGAAAGGCACACACTAAGTGTGGGGCACTGCATTGTTCATGGCTCTGTCCCAGAGCCCACGGCAGAGCCTGACACAGAACAAGTACTTTCTGATTGTGGAATGAGTGAATATATCAAGAAGACCTTGTTAGAGAGTCTCAAACTGATCCATTCTAATCAATATTTTGGGGCAACATCTTGTGTCCTCAGTGGGCATAATGAATGGATGTGAGTCTCCTTAGTACTGTCTGGATGAAACTTATTTAGGTTTACCTTTTGTGCACTTAGTGTCAGGGTGGAAAGAACGTGAGCTTCAGGGTCACAAAGATCTGAGACTAATGTGTAGACACTGTCCACTAATTGAATGGCTCTGGTAAAATTACTTAATCTTAGGCTGAGGCGGAAGGATCGCCAGAGCCCAGTGGGTCGAGGCTGCGGTGGCCGGGAGCGGCCACTGCACTCCAGTATGGGTGACAGAGTGAGAATCCAACTCAAAAAAAAAAAATTTTTCTTAATCTTGCCAGGCCACATATTTTTAGTTTGAAAATAGAAAACCAACTTCAGTGGCTTGCATAATACCTGTCCCAGGTGAGGAGCTGATATTCAAAAAGAGTAGTTTGACCAAAATATGGCTAAATAGTCTTCATCTTCTCTTTGTACCTGAGCACTTAGAAAAATTTAATCAGAAAAAGAATTTATTAGAAAGACATCAGTAACACAACAAGAGGCAGAAACTTAGTGAGGTTAGTAGCTGAGAGAGCAAGCCACATGGACAGCTTCCCTAGAAGGCCACCATGAATTCCTGGCTATTTGGTCACTGGAATATCTTCTTTCTCCTTAACCTTAGAATCATTGCCTATCCCATTTCTATTAATGCATGAATGCTCGAGGTCCCAGGCAACAGTCTCTGATGGTCTAGCATAGGTAATGCACCCATTCCCCTAACTGTCATGGAGCAGGAGGAGGGATCATCTGCCCTCCCCGCCAGTTCCCATGGGCTTGCAGAGGCAAGCGGGGTGAAGATGCAGGGCAGCCAGAACAGCAGTAAATGTCTAAAGATTCACTGAATCTTCATTGTAATGCTGTTAGAGAGATTCTACTGTACGACCTCACACCTTTTTTAGACAAGAGAAGACACCGATTTGCTCAGGTTCACACAGCAGGTTAAGTACCAGCACTGAGAATTCATCCAAGGCTCCTAGTTTTTGACTTCCAGTAAAAATTTCCTTAAAAGTAGTTTTAACAAGCACCCTAAGTCACCCTAAATAAAAGTTTTACATGGATGTTGTAATCTGTCTCTTTATGAGGCTTTTAGAACCCTGTGGTGGTATCAGATCCAGATTTTTAAAATTCGACATAGAGTGACAAAATCTAAAAGAATGATGGGTTTTAAGTAAAAAAACAAAACAAAAACAAAACAAACAAACAAAAAAACCTGCAGCCTGAAATGGGCTTCAGTACTGAAGGAATTCCAGGAATTTAGGTTGTGTGTGTTTTCACTGTCGTCATTCAAACAGGCTACTTCATTATCAAATGGTTTGATAGTCTGGTTTCATTTTGCTTACTTCACATCTGCTCCCAAGACTCTCGGTCAAAGCTCTATCTGACTTGGTTTATTTCCTCCTCAACCCATGACTTTAGGCTGTGCCACTTTTATACCTGCTGGGCCACTTTCCTGTCAGTCCTCCACTTCTGTCTTCCCCACATGGTCCCTGAAGCTTCCCTAGCTGCTTGTTCCACATTGATCTCTCCTGACTCTGGCCTCTGATAGTCTTTCTCTGCTGCTGGCTCCACCCTCAGTTCTTTTGTGTTGTTCTCCAATTATTTACTAAGTGTGTATATCTTGGTACTGAGGGTGCAAAACATTTTGGGTGCAAAGACCATGACTAGCATTTAGCACAGTGTCTGCCACACGGTGGGTGCTTCATAGATGAATATTGATTACTTTGTATGTATTGAGGATTTTTCTCCATGATATGGAGAACTATTTGGGTCACATAGCAGGTGTTTAGTATGCTCAAGAACATACAAAAACCTCACCTGGGGTGATCCAATTATACCAGTTGGTTGGAGCAAGTCACACCTTTGTGACCTCTGAGACGAATAAGGACTCCAGTTTCCTATATATCGGAATTGAATTGCAATGTGATCTTCCCACAACTTCCAGCAGATTTAGAAGTATCTTATTTGTCAAATAGATTAATTGCTCTATTTCCAAAGAGAGCTGGAGCGTCCATAAGTAGTCATTTTTCTTCTGAAGCTTTTATCTGCCTTTGGTCATCATGGAATTAAAAGAACAAATTGAAGATATTATTCTTTATTAACACCCTATGGTGATGAGGCTACCACATATGGTTTGAGCCCTTTAGTCTTTTTTTTTTTTTTAATCAGAAAAGGCAGCATGAGGCATGAGGATTTGATGGAGAGAGGCAGCATTCTGTCACAGTGACCACCACTCACTGGCCCGCAAATAGGAGTCACTTAGCCACAGAGGCAGCCATCAAGCTAAAGGCAAAGAAACATTTCTCTTTTTTTATTGATCCAAAATATTTTACATATTTATGAGGTATGTGTGAGTATTACTTCATATATGTGCTAGATTAAGTCAAGGTAATTGGTATATCTCTCACTTTGAGTATTTATCATTTCCATGTGTTGAAAACTTTTCAAGTCTTCTCCTTATAGTTGCTTTGAAATATATACATTGTCGCTAACTGTTGTCAACTTACTCTGATAGGAAATTTTGGAGTTATTTCTCCTATCTAACTGAATGTTTTTGCCCACTAACCAACCTCTCTATATCCTCCTTCCCACCCACATGTCCTTCCCACCCTCTGGTATCTGTCATTCTATCCTCTATCTCTATAAGATTGACTTTCCAGTTGGCCATTATTAGATTCATTGGTGTTAAGTTATAATTCAAAGTGTTGACACATTGATTTATTGTGGTGTTTATACTTCATATCACAGGTCAACTCCAATTACTTCTTCAGAACTCTCTGGTGTATTGAGTAGAGAGAGACTTTAGGTGGTCTCTGTACCCAGCAGCAAAGAATGTAATAGTTAATTAGAAATATCTGTGTTAGAAAAGGGAGGGGCTGTTGACCCTCTGAAAAAGCATTTCTTTCTTATGCCGTAGTCACTAACTATTCTGACTGAAATTCTCAAAACACATTATTAATTTCCTTTTATTTTTTTTGTTTAGACTTTTAATTTTTTTATTT